>NC_044035.1:63643109-63943109 GCF_901765095.1 Microcaecilia unicolor
TTTTTTTGAAATGCCCACAACCCGTACATTCCACACCCATGGCCCTTTTCGGCTGCACACATTATAATATACTCACACCTTGTTATAGAATACACCTAGAAAGTTGTGTGCATAATTTCTAATTAAAGCCAATTAGTGATGCTAATTGGTTAAGTACCAATTATCAGCATTGATTGGCTTGGTAATCAATTAAATGGTGCACACAATTTGGTTATGTGGCCAAATTAGTATGCACAATTTAAGGTGCCATTTATAGAATTTGGGGGACGGTGCCTAACATTAGGCCACCTGTAGAGAATTACCCCCCTAAATGTTGGGGGCATGTGTAGTATGTCCGCTTCATTTACTGCACAGAAATATTCTTTTCCACATAATAAGTTCAATTATAATTAGCACGGAGGCACTTAATATGTCCTCATGAGGAGATAGTACATGCACCCACACTATCTGATGAAATGAGAGCATGTGCTAAGTACAGTGTGCAGTTCACACCCATTCTCCTTTCATAAGCCACCAAATTCCTACTCCATACCTCAACAAGCAGTTAATCTGGCATTTTGTTTTAGCATACTGGCTCTTATTAGCACATAGTAACCATTACTGCAGTCCTGTGCTAATGGTTAACATGCACTAAATTCCATGTTAACTACTTGGTATAGTTGACTAATCAGATCTTTAACTGCTCTATTAACTGCAAACCCTGAGTTTTGCAAAGATGTTTTTTGAGGGTGGGAGGGGGTTAGTGACCACTGGGGGAGTAATGGGAGGTCATCTCCGATTCTCTCCGGTGGTCATCTGGTCATTTCGGGCACCTTTTTGTTCCTTGGTCGTAAGAAAAACACGAACAGGTAAAGTAGTCCAAGTGTTCGTCAGGGACATCCTTATTTCTTTCGATTATGGGTCGAGGACGTCCAAATGTTAGGCACGCCCAAGTCCCGACTTCGCTATGCCTCCGATACACCCCCTTGAACTTTGGCCATCCTTGCAACGGAAAGCAGTTGGGGACGTCCAAAATCAGCTTTCGATTATACCGATTTGGATGACCCTGTGAGAAGGACGTCCATGGTCTGATTTATGTCGAAAGATGGGTGTCCTTCTCTTTCAAAAATGAGCCCATTAGTCACCTTATACTGATGTTTAAAAATTTTGAAAAAAAAAAAGCCTCTTTAATCTAGAAAGTAATATCAGTTTTGATGCTTGTGGAGACTAGAAAAATAAGAACAGCAAATGGTGCACAATTTTACATTTTTATTATAGAAATTTTAGCTTTTTGTATTCCTCTTCTAAATTTACAATACGATAATCAGAGTAAATTTGATACAACTCTCCATTGGAAGGACTGAAACCATAGCAAGTAGAGTGAGGTGATTTGAAATCATATTCACATTATTGGCTGAATAGGCATATGAAAATAAAATAACATAAAATTCTGCATCTTGGTAAAAGCCATGGACTTGTCAAAGGCTGGCATATGTCATACAGCAGTGGCACTACAGCTCTCAGTATAGCACCATATGTGGTGCTTCACTGAGGGGTCCTTTTACTAAGAGGCTATAAGCCCACCGCAGGCTTACTGCATGCCAATCTGGAGCTACTGCCGGCCCAACTTGGACGCCGGCAGTAGTTCCACTCCCAGCGTGCGGTATTTCCAGTGCTAGCAGAAATATAAAAAAAAATATTTCTGCAGGTGCTAACCCGACAGTAATCGGGCAGCAACGCGCGCTACCCGGTTACCGTCGGGTTAGTATGGGAGCCATTACCACCACCTTAATGGGTGACAGTAAGTGCTCCCCCCAGCATGACCATATGGTAAGTGAAATCTTACCGCATGGCCATTTCTTTTTTTTTGGCCTTTTTACTTGCTGCGGTAAAAGGGACTCAGTGCGTGGTAAAAATGGCTCCTGCAGGGCCCTTTTTTACCGCAGCTTAGTAAAAGGGCCCCTGAATGTCTCATTCTTTCAGCAGCTGTCTGTTTTAATGGAAAATTTAAGAAATACAGGGGAGACAAAAAAAAAAAAAATAAAAAAAGAAAGACAGACTGAATTTTTAAACAGTCAGAATGAGAGAACCCTCTTTGAATACAGAACTCATCATATCAAACCTTTAATCACCAAACAGGTACAAAGGCTATTTATCTAGCAAACCTCTTATCAATCACAAGACTGATTCATCCCTGTTGAGGCTACAAAAGTGGCTGAGGTGAAAAGTTACCAATAAGAATTGCTATTATTCAAAACTGGAGCAGAAGCTTACAGGCAACTGGCAAGAGATTTTCTCTCTTATAAACAATAGTCTTTCTTCTGGTCAGGTTCCAACCCTTTGGAAATCTGTAATTGTACATCCTATTTAAAAAAAGATCCTCTTTAGAACCCTAAATCCCACCACACTATCGTTCTGTATCTAATTTATGTTTTCTTTGAAAAGTTTTAGAAAAAGTACATGCAAGGCCCCTCTTTTATAGGGAAGTTTCTTGCCCTCCACCCGAAGCAGTCTGTTTTCAGGGCTCACTTTAGTACTGAGACAGTCTTAACTGCCTTATTAGGTTCACTGGCTTCTCATAGTATTCTGCATTCAATTTAAAATCCTCATTCTCTTCCATAGGAATTCCTTCTCATCCTGCATCATTGGACATCCTCTATACCGCTTCTCAAATTCTACAATCTTTGGATGCTAATCGGCTGGTACTTCCCTCCCCTAAGCAAGCTCCTTATGAGTCAACGTGGACCTCTCCTTTCTTTTTCTTACCCCCTCATGTTTGGAATAGTTTGCTGGCTCATATAAGATCTGAGCTTTCCCTTCTAAATTTAAGGCAAACGTTAAGTCCTACTTTTTTTCAACAGCCTTCGTATTAAGTTTCACTTAGGTATTGGCCCTGTGAGTTTGCATAGAGACACTTGCTCCCTTTCCTTGCACCCTCCAACTTCTCCCCTTTCTCCCACTATCCCTTTTGCCACTTGTATTGGTTTGATTTTATTATTGTCTCTTTCCTATTTTAATGGCATTCTTTTTCTTAATTCTATTATTTTAATTTTATTGTAAACTGCTTTGATCTTCATTTTAGCCAAGGTAGTATCTCAAGTCTCCAAATAAACATAAACATATTAAGTGAAATTTACTCACATCTTGACAGATAAATAACATTGTTCTTGCTATTTCACTCAATCTTTCAGCAGTGTTTGACTTGGTTGATCACTCATTACTTTTATCTCATCTTGCATCCCTTGGTCTGACAGGCTGCATTCTTGCTTTGCTCTCATCCTTTTAAACTTAATTGTTCTTACCAGGTAGTCTCCCACCCTTCGATATCTGCCTCACCACAAGGTTCTATGCTGTTGCCCCTCCTTCCTAAACTCTTTCTGAGCCCCCTTGCTACTGTTATTCAGTCCACTGGTATTTCTTTCCACTTCTTTGCAGATAATGTTCTTTATTCTGCTAGTCTACTTTCCCTTCTATTGGTCCTCTTCAAGATTGCCTGGCTCTTGCAGCGAGGTGGCTCTGTGATCACAGATTAGTTCTAAATAAAGACAAAACCATGACCTGTTGGTTTACTGGTGGTCTTCCTATCCCTGCACTTCCTTTAACTTATTTGGAAATACAGTCTTACCTGCAGATTCCTTTTGCTACTTAGACACTACTTTGGACTCCAAACTTACCTTCTCTCTGCAGATCTCAAATCTATGTAAGACCAATTTTTACATTCTTTGCCTGCTTCGTTCTGTTAGATGGTATTTTGACCATGATACATTCTATTCTCTCATTCTCTCTTTACTTGTCACCAGATTGAACTACTGTAATATAGTCTATTTGGGCTGCTCCCAGTCAAATTTAAAGAAATTGCAGTCTCTTCAGAGCAAGGTGATTAAACTTTCATGCCACGTATGGAAATTTAATCATGTTTCTCCCTTACTCTACAAACACCATTGACGCCCAGTTGAAAAATGGGCAATCCCAAAACTCTTACACCTACCTTCAAGGCATTTAGATTAGGCCTTCCTCTTTATCTATCCAGCTTTCACACTTTTTATTGAAAGGATATATATTAGTATTTCACATTGATTCAGTTAAATTTTTATTTATTTATTCAGGATTTACTGCACTAATCTGACTAGCAGGTCTAGGCGGTTTACAGTCTGAAACATAATTCCAGGAAAAGAACTACAATATGTGACAGGAAAGACATCCACTCCAGGTCTCATTCAACAAGAGGTAATAGGTAAAGAGAAAACAGAAGCCGATGCGACACAAAGGAGCTGAATCTCTATATGGAGCTCTAGTAGGATAGGCTATCAAGTGTGTAGCTAATTATAGGCCCTGTTTACTAAGGTGAGATAGTGTTTTTAGCGTGTGCTAAAACTTAGTGGGTGCTAATCATGTAGACACCCATAGGAATATTATAGGAGTCTACATGGTTAGCGTGCTCTAATGTTTAGCACATGATAAAAATGCTAACGTGCCTCTAGCACGGCTTAGTAAACAGGGCCCTATGTGATAGTTAAAGGATCTAATCCCCCTTTGAAGGATAGGATATTAAAATTTTTATTTTAGATGATGTAGCATAACCACTTTCTATATTTGAGATGATGTCTTACAACTTCTTAATTCCTACTGATGCGCAACAGTCTCTCACACCTTTTTGCTGATGTCACATAGCCTTTTACACATTATTACCATATGTTTTCAAGATACTTTATAGAATTTTGTGACCTTAAATGATGATGGCATGGACTTTAGACCAATATCCACTACATTTTAAGATGCTATCCCACAGTTTTTCTGCCTTTTTTAAAACTGAGGTACATCAGCTTCATATAGAACATCCATCTGTCACAAAATTGATTCTTCTGAGATATTTTACAGGATTTAAGTCCAGAACTGATGGTTTTCAGATATCTCACAGATGGTGTTTCTAAATGATGCTTATATGGATTTTAGAAGGTTTTCAGTAGGATTCAGTCTTCTGATGGTGGCACATAAAAATGATGTAATTGGAATGCATGCATTGAAACGGTAAGCATTTTTACACCGCTTTAAGAATTTTGAAGCATTTTGAGCTCTAAAAAATTGATTTTTTGATGGGTTGTAAGTTTAGTAAGAACTTCTTCTTAGCTTGTTTTTGAGAAACTTTGAGCCCTATTCAAAATTGCAAGCAACCCTATGTCAAAAGAATGAAAGCAGTTATCTAAACAGATTTTTGAAAGTGGCAACACATATATTTTACTGTTTTAAGTATTATATACTGAAAAGAACATCTTTTGAGGAGGCTAAATATATTTTAAATATATTTTAAGCATTTTCTTTGGGAGTTTGATGGTCTGATCCAGCCTAGAAACTAAGCTAAACTGCATCCAGGGCCGGCTTAACCATTTGACCAGGTGAGACATTGACTCAGGGTGCTGGCAATAAAGAGTGCCAAAATCTCAACCTCTAATGTCACCTGGTCTTAGGGTTAAGCCTTCACTTTTTTCTCTTCCTTGCAGGTCCAGCATCTCTTCCTCCCTCCTTTGGTTCATCCTCTGTCCCCTTCTCTTCCCACACCACCTCACTCCTAGCCTGGTCTCTCTCTTCCCCCTCTATACCCCACTCTCCATGGGTTCAGTATCTCTCTTTCCAGTTCCCCTCGCCATCCCCCCCATGGTCCTGTAAACTGTGTCTGAGTTGCCAGGAGCAGCAGCCTGAAGAGAGGCTGCCTGTTTGATTTCAGGGCTCTGTTCTTTCTTGGTTTTCTTCTTATCTCTCTCATCGCACTTTTAGTATATACTATGGTAGATTCTCCTCCACTTCTATCCCACTATCAGTTGGTGTACCCCAGGGCTCTGTCTTGGGACCTCTTCTTTTCTCCAACTATACTTCTTATCTTGGTGCTCTTACCGCCATCTGAAACTAAACATGACCAAGACTGAGCTTCTTATCTTTCCTCCTAAACCCACCTTTCCTCTTCTTCCATTCTCTATCTCTGTGGATAGCACTTTCATCCTCCCTGTCTCATCAGCTCACAACCTTGGGGTTATCTTTCACTCCTCTCTCTTTCTCTACACATATCCAACAGACTGCTAAAACCTGTCATGTATTTCTCTATCATATCACCAAAATTCATCGTTTCCTTTCTGAGCATACTACCAAAATCTTTATCCAAACTCTTATCACCTCTCAGACTACTGCAGCTTGCTTCTCACAGGTCTCCCAATAAGCCATCTCTCTCTCCCCTTCAATCTGTTCAAAATTTTGCTGCATGACTTATATTCCGCCAGTGTCGCTATGCTCATATTAGCCCTCTCCTCAAGTCACTTCATTGGCTCCCTATCTATTTCTGCATGCAGTTCAAACTCCTCTTATTGACTTATAAGTGTATTCACTCTGCAGCTCCTCAGTACCTCTCCATTTTAATCTCTTCCTACACTCTTCCCCAGAAACTCCGTTCATTGGGTAAATCTCTCTTATCTGTACCCATATCCTCCAATGCCAACTCCAGACTCTGTTCCTTTTATCTTGCTGCACCATATATATGCCTGGAATAGACTTCCTAAGCCAGTACGTCAAGCTCCATCTCTGGCCGTCTTCAGATCTAGACTAAAAGCCCACCTTTTTGATGCTGCTTTTAACTCCTAACCCCTATTCACTTGTACGGCACCCATGCCTGTTTTATTATTCCCACCTTAGTAATTCCCTTATCTTTTATTTGTCCTATTTGTCTGTCCTGATTAGATTGTAAGCGCTTTCAAGCAGGGACTGTCTCTTCACGTTCAAGCGTTATAGAACTGATAAGTATTATTATTAGTAGTAGTAGTTAAGTGCTGTTATCAATGCTGACTAGCTTGTTAAGCCAATTAAGTTATGTGCATTGTTATAGAATACACCTGGATTTTGGCATAGATCTCTAGGCACCCTATATAGAATCTGGGGGTAACTGCTAATTTTAAGTGGCAATTAACTGATTAGGTGCCACTGAAAATTAGTGGATAGCCCCAAACAGGTGATATAACTAGTTTTCTGTTTCTGGCCAGTTAAATCATTTTGAATATCAGCTAGATGGCTTCTGGAGGAGTGGGCTAGTGGTTAAAGCACCGGTCTTGCAATCCAGAGGTGGTCACCTCTGGATTTCAAGACTGGTGCTCTAACCACTAGACCACTCCTCAACTCCATATTGCTAATGGCAATATTAGTGCATGGCTAGCAACACAAAAAATACAAAAAGGCCAATTTTACGGCTGCAGTAAAACAGCGCATGGTTAAAATTTGCATAAGGGTGTTCTAAAGCCACTTTTTGCTGCAGCTTATTAAAAGGACCCCCTAGATAATGAGCCCACTAGGGAAAGCGTAAGTATCTGCATGTGAAAAATGTAAACCACAGAATGGCAGTATACCAAATCCATGAGCCTTTACCTCATCCAGGGCATTGTAAGCTATTTGTGGGTATATGAATATCCAGGGCTTTGGGTCTTATTGAATAAAATTTTTTCCATAGACACAAAGTGAGGAAAAGCCCTATATCATTTTCTAGTGCTAAAACAATTATTCTAGCACTTTTTAAATAAATATTATGAAAACGGTATACATACAAAGGCAAAAAAAATTATGATGAACATGTGTATAAAAACACAGGTATCCATAGGCAAATATTTAATCTGACTGCCTTATTGGCTTGTCTGTGTGTAAACAATTTATTTGAACAGTGTCTGCCTTTGTAGACATGTGCTCTTTTTGGCTCTGTAAATGATTAGTGTTGATGACTGTTCTTTTCCCAAGAAAAAAAGACACAATAAGCTGATACTGGAGCTAGAAGCCAAGCCACAAAATCTTTCTCTCCCCCACCCCCGTTGCATTGAACAATTCAGGCAGAGACAACCACAAGCCTTTTGTAAACCCTGCAGCTTACATGTGCTTGTTGGACCTCTGACTTTTGTACTCCAGTCGCTTCTTCTTCGATTCAATTCACTTAGGGATTTTCTCCTCTGTAGGCAAAGCTTAGACTGGCAAAGAATACAAGACATGGAACTGATCTGCAGCCCAAGGAAACAGACAACAGTGTTAATATCGCACTGCCCAAAGTGGCTCATCTTAATATATAATCATGTAGCAGATCATGTATTCATTTGTATTATTAAATAAAAACTAACATAGTTGTACACCCAACAGAGCATAAGGAATGCACAAAGGATCATGGGTTCCCAGCATTCCATGCTCCCTTTTGGAAAGCCGCTGACTCATTCCCTAAGCAATCAGCGTTGTGTGCCATTACAAATGGGATGGTTAATAGGCCTGCATCCATTATCATTAGTGCATCTCAGCACGCAGGTACATGATGGGTCTTGCCAGCGCGTTTGCTCCAGCTCACTGAGCCAGGGGCCATGCTCCATTGCAAATGAGGATGAGGAACACCTGCTCCAGGGTTTTTCAGCAGGCCGGCGTCATCCTTCACATCTCATGCAACACTTGTTCTGTCAGAATGCAGTGCTGGCACAGGCCAGAACAGTGGCTTGCCAGGCGTCCGACTAAAGATTACAGACTTCCCTGTGGTCTTCTGACGAAGTTTGGCTTTGGAATTATTTTTTTTAAATGACTCTTTTAAAAAATTTATCAATTTCATAATTAGGTATTCAGTCATTATGTTAAGAGTTTAAAAATAAAACTAATAGAAAACAAGTTTTCTTCAGAAATTAACTTAGCTGTGTTTGGCAATTAGAATGGGATATTTAAATATTTAATGTGTCTGCTTCAGTGCTTTAATTAAATGCATATTTTCTTTATACATTGCTCAGTTAACCTTTTTGTGCAGCCGTTTATGAATTTCTTTTTTGATTGTCACTTTTGAATAAGTTAAAACTGTAAAAGACAATGTTTTGCCCTTGGTGCTTCTTCTCGTCCCCATTTCCCAGCATTAGAAGCACAAACAGAGTGTGAGACTGTACTTGGGGTGGATTTTACAAAAAAAAAAAAAAACAGCTTAAATATGGGTTGACTCTTCCTTTTCTTAAATAGTTTCACGGGACAGTTTTGGCAGGGCAAATTGGCAGAAATTACAGAACACAAGGAATTTAGTCTCTAAGAACAGACCTGAAGAGCAGACTGCTTTATTTATTTGTATATTATTAAAAGATATTTGCTACTTTCCAATCACTAGTAGTTCTAGGTTGTAGAAAACATAAGAAGGATCCACAGTCAAAAGCACTTAACGAAATACCAGCATCTGCTACCCAGATCAATGCTGGTGAAAAGGATATTCAGTGGCACTATCCAGATTGTACCAATGAATATTTTTACAGATCACTGTGGCAGTATCCGAATGGTGCCAGGACAGTCTAGGTGGGTGAAGCTGAGGCAGAGACCAGTTAACTAGGTAGCAGCGATTTTCAGTGCCGCTACTCAGATAGCGATCTGGATATCTTAGGAAGCAATAAAGCTGTCCTTAGCGTATCCAGATAAGTTAACTGGAAAGCAGCTGAAAACTGTAGCTATCCGAATAGTGCTGGGAATCGGGAATTCACCACAGTGTCCAGATATTCAGTTGCAGTGACTTTCTGAATACTGCTGCTGAATATTAATTTTTTTTGCCAGTAGTGACCTAGTGTTAGAAAAAAACCCAACCTCCGCCATGGGCTGAATATCAAGGGGGGGGGGGGGAGGAAGAAATAATTCCCAACATTACAAATCCAAATAAACATAATGTAGTAAAATAATAAAATATTTATTTATTTATTTGTGACATCTATATCCCACATTATCCCAAACAAGTTTCAGTTCAATGTGGTTTACAATAAACATAGCAAAGAATAATGCATAAGAAAGTAATTTGTTGAATGAATCCAAATTTCACAATACAGTAACATAAACATGCATAGAAATTAGCAAAGGCTTGAATAAAATGAAATGTTCTTGCTTTCTTAAGATAATCAGACTAGTTAACCACCAATCTGATCTCTACAGTGAAGCAATTCAAAATACCTGGACTCCGTTTCTCACTGAGGCATCCTATGCAGTGGGATTTCATAAAACCACTCATCTATCTGATTTGACCTTACTTTAATGAAAGCCTTGAAATGCCTGGGAATATGGCCCAGTCTCCATTCAACCTAGCACTCATCAAATAATGGTGAGTCCTTGGCTTCTCACTACCAATAACAATCTTGTAGCAACATGAATAGTACAACCTGACTGAATGCATCAGTCATTTCCCCTTCATATCAGTTTTCAATGATCTTTAAATAAAAATAGAGTAACCTAAACCAGTTAGGAAATCTTTGCTGTTTGGGGTTTTTAACCCATTATAAAGGAGATTCTATTTATGGTGCCTAAACAATCCACGTGGAATTAAGCGTATTCTATAAAATTTAGGCATGGTGTATAGAATGTGCTTAGTTGATATCATAGAGCTTAAATCTATGCGTGTGCATTTACGCCAATAAAAACCTGGTTCAAATTCGTGCACGTAGGTTTAGGGCACTGACCCATAGTCTGTAATTATGCATGGAAATTTTGGACCGCACATGAAACACCCATAAATACACCCATAAATGTGCCTCTTTTAAGCTTCACATGTCTATTTAGAACTGTGCATTTTGTAATTTAGGCGCAGTTCCTTAGAGAATACGCTTAGCGATTTCTGAGCATTAATTGTAATTATTGCTGATTAATACTCATTATTGCTTGTTAAGTGCTATTAAAATGCTAATTACCTTGTTACACTAATTAGGTTACGCGCATAACTCTACGCAGAATCTAGGCGCCGTATATAGAATCCGGGGATATTCCCTTTGCATTGTAATTTAATGCAGTGTTAAAGGTCAATTTTTGATGACAATTTAAAACCAATCAAAACTTGTCTAGGTGTGAGAGAAATTTGATCCAAAATGTGTCTGTGTTTCAGGACTATATAACAAGCTACAGGGAAGTACATCTGTAAATTGTACAGGAAGCTTTCTTCAGCAAGTGATTTATTCTGACAGTTTTACCGGAGTATAAGAAAATTAGTATTAAAGATGTGATATGTAGGCTTCGTTCCAGGAATTCCAATCTGGTTTCAATGAAATGGAAATACTGATTGGAAGTGAAGTTGCCTTCCGGTTCTGCCTTTGGCCATTACGTGCTCATTTGTGAAACGACTGAATTCCACAACTATTTTTAATATTCACTTTATGAGTTCATATCCTACACTGGCCACATTGGACTGATTAAAATAGTGCTGCCACCCAATACCCAAATCTTTCATTTCAAGCCACCAAGATACTGAAATAAAATGAATTCTCCTGTTTAGTCCATCTTTTTTATGCATCATGTTGCATCAGTGCATACCTAGAGTAGAGCAGAATATGAATAGGAAAAAAGTGATAAGATTTCCATGAGAAGAAACAGGAAGAGAACAAAGGATAAAAGATTTGTGAGGAGTACAGTTTTATCTTTTGGTCTTTGTGCTGTTTGAATTGCATGTTTACTTGGCTCATACAGTCTTATCTAATGCAGCCGCACCCTGTAAAAGAAATCTTTTTAGAGAAAATTTTTTATATTCTAGATGACCAAAAACTTACTAAATACACATTGGTTCAGAAAAAGTGCATGAAAGCTAACCTTTCAAAGCACAGAAAACAAAGACCTACAGATAAAATTCAAATAATAAAAAAAAAGAACTTAAAGGAATTTTTATATAAAAGTTATCTTCCTGTCTAATGTGGGGAGAGAATGAACTCTTAACATTCTCCTTGCTACATACACCCATGCCATGATGATCAATATCAATACTTTTGGAGTGGTCTAGCCTCAGTGGCTACTTTTTGGTATTTTATGATTGTTACTTTTTCAAACATATAGGAGGTAACTTTATAAAACTTTTTCATGTATAAAATGCTTCTTATAAAATTATGCTATGCCTAACAATGGGCCCCTTTTACCAAATGGTGGTATAAGGGGCCCTACAGTGACATTGGCGCACAGGTTTGCCAAACGCCAAGGCCCCCTTTTGCTGCTGCCGGTAAAAGGCTTTTTTTTTCTTTTAAGGAAGAAAATGGCCGTGTGGTAAGTTAAACACTTGCCACATGACCATTTCCTGGGGGATCCCTTACTACCTCCTATTTAGGAGGTGGTAGGGGCTCCTGTGGAAGCCTGGCGGTAATTAGGCAGTGCACAGCACTGCCCAATTATCGCCAAGCACACCCCTAGCACTAGAAAATAAAAAATATATTTTCTAGTGCCAGAATTGGTGTGTGGCGGGAGTCAGAACTACTGCTAGGCTCCTTCAGGAGGGTGGTAGGGCTGAATCACCAAGAACCAAGCCAGCGCTATCTTTACCGCCCTTTTGTAAATGGGCCCTAGTATGCGCAGTGCAAGTAGGTGCACATTTGAAAAGGAGATGTGCACTCTGTCCAGGGGAGGAGTTTGGGAGGATCATAAGCAGAGTTGCAATTTATTTGCATATTTTATTTATAAATACATCCATACATGTATTTTATGCACTCACCTTTACACTTGTTCCCAATCAGGTGTAAATGCCTGCACCTTCAATGCAGACATAATGGGGGAGATTCTATATATGGCACCTAAAAAATCTGCACTGAAATCAGTACCGATTAAGTGTATTCTATAAGCGGCGCCTAGATTTAGGCATGATATATGGAATACGCTTAGTTGATATATCAGCGCCTAAAACTACACGCATCCATTTACGCCAATGAAAACATGGCGTAGATTTAGGTGCTCTGGGTCATATTCTATAACTACGTGTGTAAATTTCAGAATGCCCATTTCTCCACCCATAACCATGCCCCCCCTCCAAAATACAGCCCCCTTGCTAGGCACCTGGGCCTACCTTAACACCTTGGTCCTTAAATGGTTCAAGCAGGAACAATGCCCAGTCGCTTCTGCCCTTGTCAGTGCTGGGTTCAAAATTGCACTGGTCACCCCTAGTGGTAGTCTTGCGGCCTACCCTTATATTGAAACATGACCCCAAGCAGTTGTGCCAGGACCATTCTGAACCAAGCACTGGCAAGGGCAAAAGTGACTGAGGATTGCACTTGTTTGAACCCACTGGGGACCAGGGATTTGTTAAGTTAGGCCCGAGAAGACTGTGAAGAGGGTGGAGGGAGTCTAGTGAGGGGTGTGGTTTTTTGTTATGCTTAGGTGAGGGGGGTCTTCCAGTGAGGGGAGAACTTCTGTGGAGGGAGAACTTGACTTGAAGGATGTGATTCACGATGGCAGGGTTCAGGTTGAGGGTGCTTGTATGAATGATCTTTATTTGGCGGAGAGCATCAGGAGGGGTTTTGTGCTTGGGGTGATGGGGAACACCTCACAGGTGCTATGAGTGGTCCTTTTAAGATGCAGCCCAAGAGCATTGGGCTGCAGCTTTGTGGCCCAATGCTCCCAGGATGGTATAATAACCCAGCTTTTTTGCTGGGGTTACTTTTCAGATGTAACACAGCTGAACTTACATAATAATGACGTGTTTTGCATGCTTTGCATCTCAATACTAAGTTCCATGGGGTAACCTAAATAATGCTGTATTATGGCACTGCAAACTGCTTTAGAGCCCTTTAACATGTGTTAAGGGGCCAATAATGCTGGTTAGTGCCCTAACGTAGCTTGATAACTACCCCCCCCCCCCGTCACCAAATCTGTCCATTGGTATAAAATAGTCACAAAGAAAGTAGCAATTGTATTTGACTGATTTCATGTAAGTCATCCAAAGAACTATGAAAAAAAAAGAATATATCATACTGTGAAAATAAAGCAGCAATGAAATACTGTTGGAAGAGACTGAATCAAACAGACCGAGTTTCATGTTTCATGTGAAATTATTTCTATTCTGCCAGAAGGCTGCTACCTGCCTGGGAAGAGTGTCCAGCATCACTGTTACCATGTCAGTATCCAGAAAATGAAATTCCTCTCTACCAAATCGGCCAAAACCTGAAACCCCTTCCCACCCAATTGCACAACACTTACAACCCTTCCCACCCAATCACACAACACTTACATCCCTTCCCACCCAATCACACAGCAGTTGAGTCCATTCTCTTCCAAAACTGAGCACTTTCTTCTAATCACACAGAACATCAACCTCTGCAAAATACCACTTACATTTTCTTATAGAAAACGTTGGCAGATTGCTCAAACTATTAGCAAAATTGAAATGATCTCTTTCAGCCTCATTCATTGTTATCCTTACCTTTGGTTTATGCACTGCACCACACACCAAAAATATTGCAGGCATGAGGCATTTTGGATGGAAAACATGCCCCTTCCAGCCTGTGCAAATCACAGGCCATTTTTTTCTTAAGATGCTATTATGTGCATGCCTCTAGCTTGTCAAAAAAAAAAAAAGTCTTTGGTTCATCTACAGTAAATATTGCTAACTACTAACTCATAAAACATCTCAGCTGGGTTTATTACTTTTAACCATCTTTCCAATTGCGCTGTAAAATAAAGGCAGATGCCATTTTAAAATCTTATTATTATCAAGGGCCAACTCCTCCAGCAGCACCTGCTTAGCAGCAATCTGCTTGTTTATGGCCTCCTTTTATGGATGACAGTTTAAGAAGCCTGTTCTTTTGCTAGAAAGGCTCTTTGTTAACGTGCAGTAGTCGAGGTGGTGAACACTCTAGGTGAGCTCCTTCTTTCATCCCGTGATATTGAGGCAGGGTCGCGGGTTCACCTGTGATTTTAGCTTGACAGCTTCGCCACACACGTCAGGCTCTGCCAAATGCTTCACCATTAATTTATGATTTAAAGTAATTAACTTTTGCTGATTAAAGTAATTATTTCAAGTGCATTGCACTCAGGCCCAAATGATGCACACAGTCCCCTCTCCAGTTTAAGCTAGCAACATGCCAAGTGCTTAAAAGCTGCACCAGGGAGCTTCTGGTGGCTTCTGCCAGTCTAACAGATCTGCCATGTTTATGGCAGACTTGTACTAACTGCTCATTTTAATGCCGAATTCTGGCAGAACATTGACACAGTGTGAAACCTTCATCTGGTAAACAAGACAAGCTTCAAATTGGTGGCATCAATGATAGTGAAAACTGTTTAAATGAATCTTGCCTCCAGCCTTCCAGAGGTCTTAGGTTTTTTTTTTTTTTTTTTGCTTTTGAAAACTATTCTTTACCTAAATTGGCTGGAAAACAACATACTTATTCAACCTCTTTCTTTAGAGTTAAGCAGGTAGAAATTTTAAATTTCTTTACTATAATAATAATAATTAAAAAAAAATCAGCTCTTATTCCAATTAAAGAGGAAATTTGTTTTTCATTTTTGTCCTAATAATAAATACTGTTTGTCAAAAAAACCTTTGAGTTGGAATCCAGTCACTATTCTTTCATTCTGAGCACGAGGCTGTTTTGTTCGTCTCTGCACTAACACTCAGTAACACAGAGATGTAAATGAATGGTTTATAGGGAGATGCATGCTTTAGAACAGGATTCCTTCCATCTCCTAATTTCTCCAAAATGTTCCCTAAATTAGTGATCACTAGGTGAAAGTGGAGACGGAAGGATTTTTCCTCTTTTAGTAACAATATTATTAGTGCTTGAAAAATTCTAGGCAAAAAAACTCAAATGCAAATATTTTAAAATATTAAGTGTAACTTCCCCCTCTGGGTTCTTCATAGCTGAGTGTGTGTGTGTGTGGGGGGGGGGGGGGGGGAGGGTTTATATATGGGTTAGTTTTGTGCATACCAGACAGTAATGAATCTCATTCCTAAGCCAGGATTTGTGGAGTATGATCTCAATATCTCAGATTTACTGCTAACACTCACTGTAATACTTGCATTGTGCCAAAGAAAGCTTCCTTCTGGAGTTTATAGTTATCATTGTACTTATTTGAGAAGTGCTATTAAGGTTTCAGATATGCATAAACCATCATTTGGATGTTTATGTTGCAAAAACATTTAAATCCCAATTCTACAAAGTCAGGATATACAGTTCTAGAACTCAAAAGCATGCATGAAGCAAGGGGGCACGGTCTGGGTATGTTTTGACTGGGACTAAGGCAAGCTTACAAAAGAAACCTGTATTCTTCATGTTAGAAGGGGAGTATACACCTATGTCTAAAAAGATCAGTTTCAGGATTTACACCTGCTACCTGGGATTATGAGGTTTCAGAAATGCTTATATTGAATAGCTCTTCACTGGAGGGATCAATAGAGATCATCCTCTTCATCTCCTGTGGTTGATGTCCCCTCAAATGTGGAACTGGCCAGTAGAGGCGTAGCTAGGAGGGGTGTGAGGAGAGCAGCTGCTCCCCCAAATGGATTTTGAATAAAATGGTGCCTGCAGCCAATGAAATTGGGTCTGCAGCCTCACATCGGCACCTACAGTGGTGGAAATAAGTATTTGATCCCTTGCTGATTTTGTAAGTTTGCCCACTGACAAAGACATGAGCAGCCCATAATTGAAGGGTAGGTTATTGGTAACAGTGAGAGATAGCACATCACAAATTAAATCCGGAAAATCACATTGTGGAAAGTATATGAATTTATTTGCATTCTGCAGAGGGAAATAAGTATTTGATCCCCCACCAACCAGTAAGAGATCTGGCCCCTACAGACCAGGTAGATGCTCCAAATCAACTCGTTACCTGCATGACAGACAGCTGTCGGCAATGGTCACCTGTATGAAAGACACCTGTCCACAGACTCAGTGAATCAGTCAGACTCTAACCTCTACAAAATGGCCAAGAGCAAGGAGCTGTCTAAGGATGTCAGGGACAAGATCATACACCTGCACAAGGCTGGAATGGGCTACAAAACCATCAGTAAGACGCTGGGCGAGAAGGAGACAACTGTTGGTGCCATAGTAAGAAAATGGAAGAAGTACAAAATGACTGTCAATCGACAAAGATCTGGGGCTCCACGCAAAATCTCACCTCGTGGGGTATCCTTGATCATGAGGAAGGTTAGAAATCAGCCTACAACTACAAGGGGGGAACTTGTCAATGATCTCAAGGCAGCTGGGACCACTGTCACCACGAAAACCATTGGTAACACATTACGACATAACGGATTGCAATCCTGCAGTGCCCGCAAGGTCCCCCTGCTCCGGAAGGCACATGTGACGGCCCGTCTGAAGTTTGCCAGTGAACACCTGGATGATGCCGAGAGTGATTGGGAGAAGGTGCTGTGGTCAGATGAGACAAAAATTGAGCTCTTTGGCATGAACTCAACTCGCCGTGTTTGGAGGAAGAGAAATGCTGCCTATGACCCAAAGAACACCGTCCCCACTGTCAAGCATGGAGGTGGAAATGTTATGTTTTGGGGGTGTTTCTCTGCTAAGGGCACAGGACTACTTCACCGCATCAATGGGAGAATGGATGGGGCCATGTACCGTACAATTCTGAGTGACAACCTCCTTCCCTCCGCCAGGGCCTTAAAAATGGGTCGTGGCTGGGTCTTCCAGCACGACAATGACCCAAAACATACAGCCAAGGCAACAAGAGTGGCTCAGGAAGAAGCACATTAGGGTCATGGAGTGGCCTAGCCAGTCACCAGACCTTAATCCCATTGAAAACTTATGGAGGGAGCTGAAGCTGCGAGTTGCCAAGCGACAGCCCAGAACTCTTAATGATTTAGAGATGATCTGCAAAGAGGAGTGGACCAAAATTCCTCCTGACATGTGTGCAAACCTCATCATCAACTACAGAAGACGTCTGACCGCTGTGCTTGCCAACAAGGGTTTTGCCACCAAGTATTAGGTCTTGTTTGCCAGAGGGATTAAATACTTATTTCCCTCTGCAGAATGCAAATAAATTCATATACTTTCCACAATGTGATTTTCCGGATTTAATTTGTGATGTGCTATCTCTCACTGTTACCAATAACCTACCCTTCAATTATGGGCTGCTCATGTCTTTGTCAGTGGGCAAACTTACAAAATCAGCAAGGGATCAAATACTTATTTCCACCACTGTATTTTACAAAATGTCTGCTCCCTCAGACATCAAAACCTGTCTGCGCTTCTGCAGGCTCTGTGCCACCTTTGAAAAAATACACATGAATGTTTCTGAATAATATTTACGTTATGGCACATATGAGATATCTGGAAACACATTCACTTTTTGGCCACAAAAAAGGAAATCCATTTTTTAAAAGAACAGGTAGGATGGCCCTACATGAAATACCCTCCTGGGAAATCTTCAGGAATGCTGTTAAAAATAAAAATTATCTTCGTTATATACCTCAGAATCCACCTCCACCTCCTTTCCAGACAGAAGGTAAATAATACAAATTAGAAATCAGAATGGAATTTACATCTGCAAGACCCAAAACTTCCTGAAAATATTTTCTCAGAAGTATCAGAGGTGCTAACAAATGAATGTTAAGAAAATGTAGAACCCTATAACTATTTTCTAACAATTCATATTCCCTATAGAAAGATAAGCTATGATTAATAGACAATATTGCAGATGATTGCAAGGAGGTTTACCCCATTGCATGCAGGGACTTGTAATTTTGACCTTCCCATTGCATTCCCTAAGAAAAGCAAGACCCTGGCTCAAGCAGGCAATTCTGGATCTAGTTGACAACCATTGTTTGTCCATGGACTGGTATTGACAGAACCTGTAGCCTATTTAAACACTGGAGTTTTCATCTTTTTTTTCAGTGCTGAAGACAGGTGATATTTATACCTTGGCTCCTCAGTGGCTCCTTAGTGGCACCAAAGGATCACCAAAGAAGCAGAATTTTTAATTTTCTCAATATATTGTATTGGCGTTGACTCTGGGTGAGCACCAGAAATGCTGTCTTCTATTCTCCCAAGGTTCTCTGACTGGGCATTTAGTTTCTGCCAGTCCAGCATTGAATCTTTCAGATTGAGTGACACAGAAATAAACTGTTGGGTACCCCAAACTACTGTTCAAATATTTGTCACAAAAAACTCAACCACAAACAAAGGTGAAAGAGGCTGGTGCTAGAGACCTGAAGGATTGGTAGCATAGAATGTTGCTTTTATTTGGGTTTCTGCCAGGTATCTGTAACCTTGATTGGCCCATGTTGGAGACAGGATACTAGGCAAGATGGATCATTGGTCTGACCCAGTATCCCTATTCTTATGTTCTTACACACCTAACTGACAGCACTTAGCCATGAGCATTTACATCAACCTTCGAGCTAACATAAGTGCTTGTGCCTGTAGTTAGCCATGTAACATAGGGCTTATTCTAGCGTTCTTTAATGTGCTAATTATGTGCATAATTGCAGATATAGAATTCACACTTAGTGTGTATCACCCCGATGCCAAACTTTAGGTGATCTTAAGAAAATTAGTCCCTTATTGAAAAAAAGGTATAGTGATAACTGTAAATGGAGTGTGCATGTTGGAGTAGCATATGTGGGTCAAGGTCTTGCCCAGCATTTAGATGCCAAGATTCTAGAATTTTGTCAGTTATACATGCAACATTTAGGGCCCGTGTGACAAATCGGAACTACAACCAACCTAGCGCGGCCTTTGGAGGTAGTTCCACCCCCCAATGAGCAGCATTTCCGGTATGAGCGGAAAGTTTTCTTAATTTTACTGTAGGGGGTTACCTCCAGGTTAACATGGCAACCCTTACCACCACCTCATTGGGTGGCAGTAAGGGCTCCCTCTGAAATGGTCTCATAGCAAGTGCGTACTTACTGCACAGCCATTTAATTTTTCTTCACTTTTACTTGCTGTGGTAAAAGGGGCCTTGAGGAGCGGCAAATCTGCGTGCTGCCACTACTGCAGGGCCCCTTTTACCACAGCTTAGTAAAAGGACCCCTTAGTCACATTCAGTTACACCAGCCATTGATATGGCGTTAGTCATGTATAAATATTGGTATGGAAATGCTGACTTTTTTTAGTATTCCCTAATGGCAATTATATAATTAATTGCTGATATGAAATTAATGCTTACCCCCTAATTCTATAAAGGGCGCTTTGAGATGCATGCACAAATTTGGGAATGTGCACGAATCACGCATTCATCTTAAATGGATAATTAGCTAATCAGCCCCACCCAACGATTGGCTTTTTAACAAGCCATTATTCGTGCTAATTGGAATCAATTAAGATGTACGTGCATATCCTGAAAAAGAGGGTACAGAAATGGGAGGGTCATGGGTGATTCGGGGTGGATCATAGGCGTGTTTTTTGGTTATGCAAGCAATTATAGAATAAGGGGGCTTTATGCCTAAATTTAGGCATGGGTATTTGCACCATGTTTTCACTGGTGCAAATGGACAAACCTGAATTTAAGCATGACCCCGGGACTTAGGCACTGTTCTATTAACCGTACCTAACTTTAGACGTGGCTTATAGAATAGCACTCCACATTTTTTTTTCAGTGCCAATTTTTGCAGCTCCTTTTATAGAATCTAGTCCTTAGTGTGTAGCATCCCAGCACCTAAATTTCTGAGACCTTATCAGAATTTCCCTATTGAGATCTTAAGTTCCCATACACTTTATGATGAAGACCACAGACCATTTTAGTAGCCACACAGTGGACAGACTCCATCCTGTTTATATCTTTTTGAAGGTGTGGTCTCCAGAACTCTAAATGAGGTCTCATTAGAGACTTATATTGGGGCACTATTACATCTTTTTTGCTGCTGGCCATTCCTCTCCCTGTGTACCTGTTTGGTCACCTTAAGATCATCTTCTATGATTACCCCTAGTCCCATTCTTCTTTTCTTCACAGAAATATTTTACTTTCTATAATGTACCACTCCCTCAGTTATTGCACCAGACGTATGAACATGCATTTTTTAGCATTAAATATTAGCTGCCAAATTCTAGATCACCCTTCAAGCTTTGCTAAATCCCTTTTCATGCTATCTATATCATCAGATGTGTCTACGCTATTGCAGATTGTGATATTATCCACAAAGAGTCAAACCTTATCAGACCACCCTTCCACAATATTGCTGTACACAAAAATGTCAAAATGTTTGGTTCTCATATGTTGATGCTTCCAGGGCAAGGACCAATCCCTGTGGCACTGGAAACATCCCTTTCGTCCAAGTGAATTCCATTTACTACTACCCTTTGTTTTGGCACACATCCCTAGATTTGGTCGTCCCTAGACAGGGACGTTTCTGACTTTCGGCGATTTTCAAAACCAAAGATGTCCATGTCAAAAACAGCCAAATGCAAGCCATTTGGTCGTGGGAGGGGCCATCATTTGTAGTGCACTGGTCCCCCTGACATGCCAGGACACCAACCGGGCACCCTAGGGGGTACTGCAGTGGACTTCATAAATTGTGCCCAGGAACATATCTCCCTTACCTTGAGTGCTGAGCCCCCCAAAACCCACTACCCACAACTGTACACCACTTCCATAGCCCTTACGGATGCAGGGGGGCACCTATGTATAGGTACAGAGGGTTTGTGGTGGGTTTTGGAGAGCTCGCTGTTCCCTACACAAATGTCACAGGTAGGGGGGTATGGGCCTGGGTCCGCTTGTCTGAAATGCACTGCAGTACCCAGTAAAGCTGCTCCAGGGACCTGTATACTGCTGCGATGGACCTGAGTATGGCATTTGAGGCTGGCAAAAAAGTATTTTTAAACTTGTTTTTTTATGGTGGGAGGGGGTTAGTGACCACTGGGGAAGTAAGGGGAGGTCCCTGGAGCAGTTTTACTAGCATTAAAGCACCTGAAGCCCAGTGATCCTGCAGATAACAATCTTTTAGCTTCATGCTAATTGTTCATAAAACATCAGTAAAAAAATAAAGATGCCAAAAAATTAGTGTGTTGGCAATAGTTTTCTGGAGTTTGATGGATGATTTCATAAAGAATTATTTCTCTTACAGGATAAGATATAAAAAATAACTAAGGGAGAAATTCTTTATCTATCCTTGACTCTCACAGCACAGTGCAGGCGGTCATCTTATAAATCTGAATTTGGAAAGGCCATCTACTGATGAGATAACTCTTTCAGTCTAAGAACCATTTTTCCTTTCAGGGACCGATGTTCAGATTGCGGGAGTTAGCCCAGCTAACTCCTAAAGTTGGCGCTGAGCCAAATATTCAAAGTTGGACCTTTTCTGGTGACCGGCATTGAATATTCAGTTTAATTTTTGGCTGGTTCAAAGTTAACTGGCCAAGCCGATATCCAGCGCTGGCCAGTTAAGTTTGAACCAGTCAAAGATATTCCAGGTATTCATACAACCAAATGTGACTGCTGAAAATCACCGAAAAGCCGGTTATATCAGGCACTAACCACAAATTTTCAGCGGGCCATGGCCAGCCATGACCCGCTGAAAATTCGCAGATAGCCAGTTATGGGACATTTAACCAGCCAGGTGCCGATCCTGGCTCTTAAATGCTTTTGAATATTGGAGGGTCAGAAGCAAACATCAACAAGTGTACCAGACTGTGGTAGCCTTGTGATACAGACAAGTCCAACAACGGACTTAGGACTATGAAGCATTATTCATTAACTGACAGGATACTATGGGGCCCTTATACCAAAATGTGGTAAATTTTGAGCTTAACACACCACTACACAAAATTGTAACACTTGGGAAGCCCCAAACTAATGCTGTATCAAGAAGGGGCGTTCCCACTACTTTTTATTGCAGGTCCTGCATTAACATTCAGATTATAGTGTGGTGCTTGCTCCTGGCCAACCCAGAAGCACTTACTGCTTCTATAAAAGCCATTCCCTTCGACACAAAAATTCAGTAATGCGCAGTTTTACATGCGGAAACATGCAAACTACTGCAAAACTCCTTTACACGGTCACTTGATGTTAACCATGTACTAGGGGGCCTTTCTACTAATCCACAGTAGGCCTACCACACGCTAAAAGAGAAGTTTTGTGGGATATATTGAGGCGTCATAGGGTAGTATTCCGCTTAACGCATGCTAATCCCGCACTGGAAAATATTTTCCAGCAACGGGTATCTAGGGGTGGAGAATAGGCATGCTTGTGCTAATTGGGTAGGGCGGGCACATTACTGCACACTACCTGATTAGAGCAGGAGCCGTTACTACCACCTAAATAGGTGGCAGTAAGGGCTCCCGGTGGTAATGGCCACGCACTAATGGGGAAATTAACATATGACCATTAAAAGAAAGTCAACTGCGGCCATTTTTCAGTCACGCTACAAAGTGGCTGGAGTGCATGACAAATCCACGCGCTAATCGCAGTGCTGGTCACTTTCTAGCACCTTAGCAAAAGGACCCCTACGTGCTTAATGCCCTTTAGTGAATGGCCCTTATTTGTCTGTATAACAAAGTTGCATCTGCAGGAATTCTGAAATGCAAGGTGAAAGCTTCCTCTCCCATAAAATCAATTTTAATAGAATTTTTTGAATGCTCTTGAATAACTGAAAATACTGGCAATTTTTAGACAACCTCTCCATCAGTGTAAAAAAGCTATCTATCTATCTATCTATCTATCTATCTATCTATCTATCTATCTATCTATCTATCTATCTATCTATCTATCTATAATAAATTAAGATTACTGTTCAATTTGATTCTGCACTTTTTCAAATGGTTTGTCTATTTCTTCTTTTAAGATGTATGTGGAAAAGAGAGTCTAATTGTTACTATTATACATATACAAATACAATAGTGTAGCTCTAGAAATGATGCATTCCTATGAGTGACAGCACATGTAGCAAACAAGGAACTGATGGAAGGACCGAGCAGAAAAAGGGATCAAAGGAAAAGGAAAAATGATCTGGCAGAAAGGGATACAGCACAGGATCAATGTTCAGCAGCACTTACCCCAGCAGAAGTGACTCTTAGCTGAATAAGTGCTGCTTACCAAGGCCATCCACTAATTATCAATGGTATTATCTTCTGACCACCCCAACACTATCTGGATAGTATTGGGGTAGTGAAGGTGTGGAGCCAAGGCAGAGCTGCAAGTTATTCAGCGTTTGTACCTGGATAAACTGTCCTGACAAATTTGCAAAATAGCTGTGGTACCCAGTTACTTTTTACAAGTTCCCATCACCATGCTCAGAGCCTGCCCTTTTGAAATCTGTGCATGTTTTTCTAAAGTTGCAATTTACACATGTAAAGTAGCTTTATCCCATTTGTAAATGCCACCTGGCCCTTTTAAAATGACCTCCATAGGGTATCAGGAAGCTCAGCCCTAGAGATGGTCGTTCAGTTCTCATGTCATTTAATATGTCATTTTTTTAAGTTCAAATCTTTTTTATTGTAATATAAAAAATATACATGAACAAAGACAAAAGAACAATCCATACAGCTCAAAATGTGTATAAACTTTCATAAAGAGACATTTACAAACAGGGCTACAGACACTGATGTCACAATAAGTGCATGAAAGTATATGTGGAGGGGCATTTTTGATATGATGTCTAAGTCGGACTTTGGATGTTTTGTGCTAAATGTCCAAAATCTGAATAGAAAACATGACCATTTTTTAAACTGCAAAAGTCTTAGCTTTTTTTCCCCCCCAAAATACTGTTTTTAACAAGGTTTTGCGCTCTGTGAATTTATTTTTTCAGTGCGTGACAAACAGGCCATTAAAAAAAAAACCCCATACAAGTTAAAAACGTAGAAAATCAAGCCATTGGGATGTAGGAGGGCCAGAATTTTTAGCAGACTGGTCCCCAAGACATCTCAGGAGAGCAACGGAGCACCCTCCAAAACCCACCTAAAACCCACTACCACAACTGTATACCACTACAATAGCCCTTATGGGTGAAGGGGGAACCTATATGTGGGTACAGTGGGGTTTTAGTGTAACAGGTATGGGGAGGTATGGCCTGGGTCAGCCTGTCTACAGTGCACTGCACCCACCAGTACACTACTCCAGGGACATGCATGCTGCTCTAAGGGGCCTGACTATAACATCTGAGGCTGTCATAGAGGCTGGTGAGTACTACTTTTATTTACATTTTGTGGGGGCGAGAGGGAGGTCAGTGACCACTGGGGGAGTGAGGGGGTCATCCCTGATTCCCTCCAGTGGTCACCTGGTCATTCATAGCACCTTTTTGTGCCTTATTCGTTCTGAAAACAGGTCTAGACCAAATCATTAAAGTTTTTGCCCTAGACGTTTTTGTTTTGTTCTATTATGGCTGTAAAGAATCCAAGTGTTGGGGGTGTTTCGAAGGTGGGATTACGGTATGCATAAGTGTTAGCCATGCCCTAATTCCACCTTCAAAACACCCCCAACATGCCCCCTTGTGATTTCAAAGCAGTGCAAACACATTACATAGATAGACATCTGCAAAACAGGTTTTGAATATACTGATTTGGATGTTTTTCTCTTTCTAAAATGAGCCACATAATAAAGTAAAATGACCAGGCAGTAATATTTGCCTGGTCATTGGTGAAAGTCTTTTTTCATATAAAATATGTTCCCAAACCTTATGCAGTTTGTCAATAGATCTAGATTTTTTAGCTATTTTTGTTTCATATTTGTAAATAAGGCATCAAGAATTCCACCAGAATGTAGAGGAAACTCTACTGTTATCCTTGTACAACATTTTTTTAATGGCAGATGTTATTAAGATATCAGAAATTTTACATTGATCAGGGGATAGAGGTTCATCAATACAGATTGAACAAACAATGATGTGTTTATAAGCCAATGGGGAGTGTATATTTGACAGAGTAGAGATACTGTCTCATACTGCAGCCCAGAAGTTTTGAACATTTGGGCATAAGAATAGAATGTGACATAGATCAAAATGAAAAAAAAAAACATTTAAAAAACCCCTCAAAACCCTAATCAAAATGGTTTATGGTTTATTTCATTTGATATACTGGTTGTCCTTTAGGTAATAACAAAGCGCTGCACAATACTTAAATTCAACAATAAAAACAATGGAAAAGAATGCCATTTCAGTACAGAAAAGCACATGTGGAGGGGCATAATCGAACGGGGACGACCATCTCTAAGGCTGTCCCAGCAAAGGGGTGGGGAAACCCGTATTATTGAAACAAGATGGGCGTCCATCTTTCGTTTTGATAATACGGTCAGGGATGCCCAAATCTCAACATTTAGGTCGACCTTAGAGATGGTCGATCTAAATGTTGAGATGGTTGTCCCCGGTTTTGGCGATAATGGAAACCGAGGACAACCAAATCCAACTCATTTGGTCGTGGGAGGAGCCAGCATTCGTAGTGTACTGGTCCCCCTCACATGCCAGGACACCAACCGGGCACCCCAGGGGGCACTGCAGTGGACTTCACAAATTGCTCCCAGGTGCATAGCTCCCTTACCTTGGGTGCTGAGCCCCCCAAATCCCCCCCAAACCCACTCCCCACAACTGTACACCACTACCACAGCCCTAAGGGGTGAAGGGAGGCACCTACATGTGGGTACAGTGGGTTTCGGGTGGGTTTTGAAGGGCTCACATTTACCAGCACAAGTGTAACAGGTACGGGGGGGTGGGCCTGGGTTCGCCTGCCTGAAGTGCACTGCACCCACTAAAACTGCTCCAGGGACCTGCATACTGCTGTCATGGAGCTCGGTATGACATTTGAGGCTGGCATAAAGGTTGGCAAAAAAAATTAAAAAAATTTTTTTAGGGTGGGAGGGGGTTGGTGACCACTGGGGGAGTAAGGGGAGGTCATCCCCAATTCCCTCCGGTGGTTATCTGGTCAGTTTGGGCACCTTTTTGAGGCTTGGTCATGAAACAAATGGACCAAGTAAAGTCGACCAAATGATTGTCAGGGACGCCCTTCTTTTTTCCATTATCGGCTGAGGACGCCCATCTCTTAATCACGCCCCAGTCCTGCCTTCGCTATGGTGCCGACACCATCCCCGTGACAGGAAGCAGTTGAGGATGCCCAAAATCAGCTTTCGATTATGCCAATTTGGATGACCCTGAGAGAAGGATGCCCATCTCTCGATTTGTGTCGGAAGATGGGCGTCCTTCTCTTTCGAAAATGCCCCTTATAGGGGCTCTTTTACCAAGCCATGCTAAAAAGTGACTGGCACTGTTGTCAGCGCACGGGTTTTCTGAGTGTTGCGGCCACTTTTAGAGTGCTGGTAAAATGGCCGCATTTCCATATTGTTCTTTAATGGCCATGCTTTAATTTCCCAATTAGTGTGTGGCCATTACCACGGGAGCCCTTACCAACACCTATTTTGTTGGTGCTTAGGGCTCCTGCTCTAATCCCACAGTAATCAGGCAGCATGTGGCAATGTGCCTATGCTACCCTATTAGCGCAGGGTATGCCTACTCTGTGCCCATAGTCATGCCTTTCATGCTGAAAAATAGAAAAAATATTTTTCAACACAGGATTAGTGCACACTGATGGGCATGCTGACATGGGATGCCACAGCATGTCCCGTGGCAGTACTTTTTATCGTGCAATAAATATGGACTAGTGCTTACCGCAGCTTACTAAGAGGGCCCCACAGACATGGAACAAGGCAGAATTACATTAACTGGGGATAATCGATTAAACAGAGAGAGAGAGAGAGAGAGAGAACTTGATAATAGAAACACCAACACTGATAGTACAACAAAAGGAACATCAGAGACAGGGGAAGGACTTGCAAAAGTCAGTGAATTCCGAGGGCCACCAATTCACCAACTGTAAATTAAAGACTTTTTGAAGTAAATACATTTTCAAGGAGGATCTACATTTTTGATGAGAGGGTTTGAGCCTTAAGTATTGTGAAAGGGAATTTCACAAAGAATGGGCAGTAGAAAAGAAAGCTCTGGAACTTTAGTTTGGTAGTAAGCCTAAGGCACTGATGGAATATGAAGGCGTTGATCATTGAGGAAATGAAGAGTCTTAGATGGTAAGTAAAAGTTGAGTCAACAGAGCCAGATTGGAGGGGGTATCAGTATGGATGGCCTTATGAGTGAGAGTAAGAATCTTAGGGCCCCTTTCACTAAATCACGCTAGCGATTCCCACGTGGCAAATGTGATGTAGCCCATTCATTTCACTTGAATGAATGAAAATTCCTGTGAATGACACAGGAAGTTAAATATGAAAATTTTGGGGTTGTATGCTCCTACGCAGCACCTACCATAGTTTCAGGAAGATGTAGATAGTTGTGAAGGTACACACTACTAGCTAAGATGCAATCAAATGCTGCAAAATGGCCAATAAATAACTGTATTTTTTTCCTTTGAAAAGAAAATTTGATGATTTATCGGAATAGGAAATAAAACCAAACAACTTCATGATTCAGACAGCATTTGTTATATTTTCAAGCAAGAGTTGGTTATTAAATTTAACTTACTCATATGCCATTGTGTGAAATTAATTTAACCTGTTGGTATGCTATTGTATAAAATTGTGTTGCTAAAGCCAATGCAAAAACACATATTTCACATCAGTTGTTTATTAAGATGACAAGAGAAAATTACTGAAGAAAAAAATAAAGAATAAGGCTTATATATATATATATCTTTCAGATTATACCTAGGAATATGGCACTGTTCAGATTTATTTATAGTTATTTGTAATATAAAAGGAATAGCTATATAATGGGTTTGTTTTGTTGCTAAAATTACTTTATAATTGAGGCCCCTGAAGATATCTGACATCTTCTGGGATAGCAAGGTTCCTTTTCAAAAGAACTTGCTTTCCTAAAATAATGAATAATGAGCCCATTTTCACTTTGACTATGGCCTGCAGTCTGCAAGAGATATTAGAAGCAATTTGTAGTCAAGATGCAGGTCTGTTCCCTCTAAAATATTATCAATGAGCTTGTCAACCCAAGCCCTGACCTTCTGAGGGTTTTTTTTTTATATCTGTTCTCCTCTCAGATGTCTCTCCTCATACTCAGACCCCCGGAGACCAGCAACAGGATGTCATACACCTGTTTTGCTTAAGGCTGGGACTTGGAGCCCTGCACAGTACTCTGTAGGCATTGGCTCACTTGCTGCTTTGCTCAACGTATATGTCAGAATGTCAGATGATCGTTGGTTTATCTGCAGCTGTTGCATAAGAACAGTGCCAGGGGCACAACTTTCCTGCAGTGAGCTTTAATTTGCTCTGCCCTCCCTGAAGAACTCTCTCACTTCACCTTGCTGATGTTGGCGCTGCTATGGAAGAGCTCAGTCCATGCGAGGAGAGACCAGCCTGCAAGGAAGAAGGACTGATTGTAGAAAAGGCTGCAACACTTTATACTAGATAGATTTACTGGAGGTGAAAGGTAGAAAACAGAGAATTGATAGCAGTTAAAGAATTTAGATATTTTTAATAGAAATCTATGATTAACAATAACATTTAGGGTTCCTGTTACTAAGCAGCGGTAAGCCCAATGCAGGCTTACTGCTAGCTATACAGGAAGTACCACCAGACTACCGCAGCAGCTCGGTGGCATTTCCCACCCCTAGTGAGCCGTAATTTCTGGTGCTACAAAAATTTAGCCACTGCTTGCGAAAAGGAGCATTTAGGGTCTTAATCTGATCTGAGTTACTTGGCAGTGTATTTGGATTCTGTTTCAAGAACACTACTTGCAGCTTGTGGGGCCCTTTCACTAAGATGTGCTGAAAAGTGGTCTGCGGTTTCAGTAGCACGGGGCTTTTCTGCATGCCGAGGCCACTTTTAGGGTGTATTAATGGCCACACACTAATTTCCCAAAGGCTCCTTCACTAATCACACACTAATTGGTTAGCATGCGGCAATGCAGCTGCACTAACCGATTAGCGCGGGGCATGCCTACTCTCTGCCCCCAGCACTAAAAAATATTTCCTATTTTTTAGAATGTGGGTAGCGTGCGCCCAACACAAAGCTACTGTGGGATGCTTCAGCACACCTTGTAGTAGTAAATTTTAATCTGCGTAAGTACGTATTAGTGTTTACCGCAGCTTATTAAAAGGACCCCTAAGTAAGCTATAATCTGTAACGATATTTAGGAATGATCTGACTAGGTTATGATTGGCTATAGAATTAGGCTGACATCACAGATGTAGAATGGGACTGCAATTCCATTGCCAGAGGAAGAGAAGTTCCCCTTCTGTCAGATTATTTAAGGGGACCAGTAGGTAAACCCCATAATATGGCACTGTGAAGTGGCCAGCAGTAACTAGTCAGAGGCATGAGTGTCCACCTTTATATTTTTTGGTGCACAGAATTTAGAATTAAATTTAGGAGGATAAATGTTTAAGCTGTTTCTCTTGGCATGAAATTATTCCCCCCTCCAACATTTCTATATATAAGCTAAACCCTTTCTCAAAGATGTGGAGGCAGATTTTAGAAAGGTCGTGCAGAGGGGAATTCTAAAGTCCATGTCAGGACATGTGGAATTCCCATACTATTTTAGAAAAGGTTCTGCCAAATGTAAAGCCTCTTCTAAAATAGGAGCAGGGCTGCATGTCCTAGCCCTTTCACATCCTGAAGGAGCAGTGACTTTAGAAAACTGATGTAGAGAGAAAAATGCACTCCCCCCTCAAAGACGTGGGAGCAGCGTTCTAAAACTGCTGCTCTTTCTGCAAAGGGCCCTGATCCCAGCATTAGTGGCCCTCTGCAATGGGTTACCTCAACCCAATACAGGCACCCCACCCCCTCTCCCAAACAGCATGCCCAGCCCTCCCAGCAGCATACCTGATCCCCCGTCAGCACCCAACATCATCTGATCAGCCAAGGCCCCCACTGCCAGCACTTGACATCACCAAACAAGGAAATACCCCCATGAGCAAACTTAAACCCCTACCAGTTGGTGCAACCATTCCCCAGAGTCCTGGACCCCCATGAGTGGGCATGAACTTGACACTTGGCAGCTTCCTCTGGACTCACCCCCCAACCCAGTCCCCGGGTTTACCAGCAGGGTGGGAGCAATGCCCACTCACTCCTACCTTATGCTTTCTGGGCTTCAAAATGGCTGCCAAAACCAGTAGCAGTTTATCATTAGACACAGCACCCATAAACCCAGGTTGGGATATGGCGCTTAGGGGATTAGGGGAACTTGTACCCTGAGGGACATTTTTGTGGCCTTTCGGCCAAGTAGAGGTGTGCAAGTGTGTTGGGGGCTGCAACATGCCAAGGATCCCCTTCATCTCTGATTCTTTTTAATATGTTTATGACCTCCATGGGTGATTTTATGGAATCTTCAAAACATTTGGTTTTATCTTATTTGGATGACATTTTTATTTTGATTCCATTAGGCCTCAATTATGATCTAGGACATCAGTTGATTTTGGACAGCATAGAAAGAACCCAATGGTGGACTTCCATGAATCTATTCAAGCTTAATTCCAGCAAAACTAAGTTGTTATATTGTGGTACCCTTATTATAGATATTCCCAAGCCTATAATATTAAAATCAGGTGAGGACTTGTCCTTTGAAACTTCATCAAGGGTTCTGGGGTTTATCTTGGATTCTTAGTTGACTGTGGAAAATCAAGTGAACAATTGAAGTAAGAAGATTTTTTTTTAAATAAATTATGTCAATTAAGAACAGTAAGGTCAGTATTTTTTCCAGAGGATTTTCGGGTTCTAGTGCAGGCACTGGTTTTGACTCAACTTGATTATTGCAGTGTTCTATCTGCTGTACTACAGCAAAAATGTTTATACAAACTTCAACTTCTTCAGAACACTGCGGCTAAATTAATTTACAGATGCAAAAAGTTCGATTGGGCATTTCCTTTGTTGAGAAAGCTGCACTGGCCACCCATGGAGGCCCAGGTGGAATTTAAGGTAGCATGTTGGGTATATAAAATTATTTCAGGTAGTTGTTCATTATCTCTTGTTGACTTATTAACTTTTACTTCTTTAAGATTGAGTTATTGTTTTAGTTCTATACTTTCCGTTGGTTAAGAATATACAAAATGATTTCATGAAAGCTCCTTTTGCTATTTGTCTAGCAAGACATGGGATATGATACATTTGCAGATTAGGTTCTTATCTAACTATCTCCAATTCCATAAAGTTTGAAAAACATTTATTTTTATTAAATTTTATGATCTTAATTAGTGATTCTCTGTATATTGGCTTCTTTTTAAATGGTAAGTTAATTACATTTAGGGAGCTAGGTTTGTGTTATCTGTTTTGATTCCTTGGCAGATATACAGTGGTGGAAATAAGTATTTGATCCCTTGCTGATTTTGTAAGTTTGCCCACTGACAAAGACATGAGCAGCCCATAATTGAAGGGTAGGTTATTGGTAACAGTGAGAGATAGCACATCACAAATTAAATCCGGAAAATCACATTGTGGAAAGTATATGAATTTATTTGCATTCTGCAGAGGGAAATAAGTATTTAATCCCTCTGGCAAACAAGACCTAATACTTGGTGGCAAAACCCTTGTTGGCAAGCACAGCGGTCAGACGTCTTCTGTAGTTGATGATGAGGTTTGCACACATGTCAGGAGGAATTTTGGTCCACTCCTCTTTGCAGATCATCTCTAAATCATTAAGAGTTCTGGGCTGTCGCTTGGCAACTCGCAGCTTCAGCTCCCTCCATAAGTTTTCAATGGGATTAAGGTCTGGTGACTGGCTAGGCCACTCCATGACCCTAATGTGCTTCTTCCTGAGCCACTCCTTTGTTGCCTTGGCTGTATGTTTTGGGTCATTGTCGTGCTGGAAGACCCAGCCACGACCCATTTTTAAGGCCCTGGCGGAGGGAAGGAGGTTGTCACTCAGAATTGTACGGTACATGGCCCCATCCATTCTCCCATTGATGCGGTGAAGTAGTCCTGTGCCCTTAGCAGAGAAACACCCCCAAAACATAACATTTCCACCTCCATGCTTGACAGTGGGGACGGTGTTCTTTGGGTCATAGGCAGCATTTCTCTTCCTCCAAACACGGCGAGTTGAGTTCATGCCAAAGAGCTCAATTTTTGTCTCATCTGACCACAGCACCTTCTCCCAATCACTCTCGGCATCATCCAGGTGTTCACTGGCAAACTTCAGACGGGCCGTCACATGTGCCTTCCGGAGCAGGGGGACCTTGCGGGCACTGCAGGATTGCAATCCGTTATGTCGTAATGTGTTACCAATGGTTTTCGTGGTGACAGTGGTCCCAGCTGCCTTGAGATCATTGACAAGTTCCCCCCTTGTAGTTGTAGGCTGATTTCTAACCTTCCTCATGATCAAGGATACCCCACGAGGTGAGATTTTGCGTGGAGCCCCAGATCTTTGTCGATTGACAGTCATTTTGTACTTCTTCCATTTTCTTACTATGGCACCAACAGTTGTCTCCTTCTCGCCCAGCGTCTTACTGATGGTTTTGTAGCCCATTCCAGCCTTGTGCAGGTGTATGATCTTGTCCCTGACATCCTTAGACAGCTCCTTGCTCTTGGCCATTTTGTAGAGGTTAGAGTCTGACTGATTCACTGAGTCTGTGGACAGGTGTCTTTCATACAGGTGACCATTGCCGACAGCTGTCTGTCATGCAGGTAACGAGTTGATTTGGAGCATCTACCTGGTCTGTAGGGGCCAGATCTCTTACTGGTTGGTGGGGGATCAAATACTTATTTCCCTCTGCAGAATGCAAATAAATTCATATACTTTCCACAATGTGATTTTCCGGATTTAATTTGTGATGTGCTATATCTCACTGTTACCAATAACCTACCCTTCAATTATGGGCTGCTCATGTCTTTGTCAGTGGGCAAACTTACAAAATCAGCAAGGGATCAAATACTTATTTCCACCACTGTAAGCTGGATATAAGTGCCAGAATAGTATAATATAATTGGCAATCTTTTAAATCTATATGCTCTGTGTTTAAAGACACCTGGAGGGGCATTTTCAAAAGAAACATCCAAGTTGTGATTTGGACGTCTTTGTAAAATGGCTAAATCCGTGGGCGGAGAAAATTGTATTTTTGAAAAAAGATGGATGTCCATCTTTCGTTTCAAAAATACCAAGATGTCCTTGTATTTGGATGTCCTTAAACATGGACGTCTTTGACTTTCGGCGATTTTCGAAACCAAAGATGTCCATGTCTAAAACGTCCAAATGCAAGCCATTTGGACATGCGAGGAGCAAACATTTATAGTGCACTGGTCCCCCTGACATGCCAGGACACCAGCCGGGCACCCTAGGGGGCACTGCAGTGGACTTCATAAATTGCTCCCAGGTACATAGCTCCATTACTATGTGTGCTGAGCCCCCAACCCCCCCAAAACCCACTACCCCCAACTGTACACCACTACCATAGCCCTTACGGGTCAAGGGGGCACCTAGATGTGGGTACAGTGGGTTTGTGGTGGGCTTTGGAGGGCTCACTGTTTTCTCCACAAACGTAAAAGGTAGGGGGGTATGGGCCTGGGTCCGCCTGTCTGAAGTGCACTGGACCCACTAAAACTGCTCTAGGGACCTGCATGCACGGTCATGGACCTGAGTATGACATCTGAGGCTGGCATAAAGGCTGGCACGAAATATTTTTAAAGATGGTTTTTGAGGGCGGGCGGGGGTTAGACACCACTGGGGGAGTAATGGGAGGTCATCCTCGATTCTCTCCAGTGGTCATCTCAGGGGCGTAGCTACGGGTGGGCCTGGATGGGCCCAGGCCCACCCAGTTTAGCCTCAGGCCCGCCCGCCCAGAAGCAGATCCTTATCTTGACCGTCTCCCGCCCCTGCCGCAGTGCTTCATTTAATGTTGTCGGCGCTGCCGTTACAGTTTCCCACCCCCGCGGCGGCGCTTTACACTTTACCTAACAGCCAACGCTACAGATGCAGCACTGACGTCCGAGTCTGACGTCCTGCTCCGGGGCCTTCCACGCTGATGTAACTTCCTGTTACGGAGGCGGGACGTGGAAGGCCCCAGAGCAGGACGTCGGATTCGGACGTCAGCGCTGCATCTGTAGCGTTGGCTGTTAGGTAAAGTGTAAAGCGCCGCCGCGGGGGTGGGAAACTGTAACGGCCGTGCCGACAACATTAAATGAAGCGCTGCGGCAGGGGTGGGAGAGGGGTGAGGAAGTCAGTGGGGTGTTGCTTGCTGGCCCAGAAGTAAGGGGAGGCAGGGAGGGGAGGGAACAGAAGGGTGCTGGACTTGCCAGGGGCAGAGGGTTGGAGGGAAGGGAGAGAGGTTTTGGGATTTGCAGAGGGGAGGTTGGAGGGAAGGGGAGAGGTTTTGGAATTTGCAGAGGGGAGTTTGGAGGGAAGGGAAGAGGTTTTGGATTTGCAGAGGGGAGTTTGGAGGGAAGGGGAGAGGTTTTGGATATATAGGGGGGTGGAAGGAAGGGGAGAGGTGCTGGATATGCAGGGGGTGAAGGGAAAGGGGAGAAGTGCTGGATATGCAGAGGGTTGAAGTGAAGGGGAGAGGTGCTGGACATGTATGGGGGCTGGATGAAAGGGAGAGAGATGCTGGACGTGTGGGGGGGGGGGGGGAGCGGAAGGAGAGGTGCTGGATATGCAGATGATGATATGCAGAGGGAAGGGAGAGAGATGCAGGGAGAAAGAGCCAGATGCATAAGGGGAAGGAAGGAGAGGAAGAGAAGCTGGTTGGGGGGTGGGATCAGAGAGGAGAGGGACACATTGGTGTGGAGGAGGGAGAAAGGGGACATAGGGAAGTATACAGATACAGAAGGGAGATGATGGGCATTAGGTGAGAGCATGGGGACAGGGACACAAATGTGAGATGCTGTATGGGGATAGCACATGGGCACAGAGGGGTAATGCCTGACCAAGGGGGGGGGGGGGGGACGGGGATATGGAATACAGATAAAATGCTGGACACTGGAGAGGGGGGTATATGGACATGGGGGGGGGGAGATACCAGACAAGGGAGAGAATAGGAACGCAGAAGGGATATGCTGGGCATGGGGTGCATAGGTGCACAGAGGAATGATGATGGATGAGGGGATATGAACACAGGGGAGATAATGAACAAGGAAATATAGGAAAACAGAGATGGGAGATGGATGATGGACATGAAGAAAGAAGAAATGTCAAATAGGAGACCCTGGCAAGTGAGTTAAGAGAAGACAGAGGGAAGCAGAAACCAGAGACTGGGACCAATATGATTTGAGAAAAAATGACCAGACAACAAAAAGGTATAAAAAAATATTTTATTTTCAATGTTGTGAATATAATATGTTGGATTTGGAATGTACATCTTGCCAAAGTTGATGGTAAACATGGCTGGGGTCCAGGACAGAAATCTAGGAAAGGACCCCCAAAGTCCATTACCAGGCTGCGCCTTCAGCTTCCAGCATGCAGGCTTTCTCTGGCCAAGGAACCAACCCCTAACACCATCCCTGGCATGTGCCATCTTTATATTTTGCACAGGAGCAAATGCCTTTCTTTCTTGTTTCTCTGGTGTTGTACTACATGCAAGGTCTAGTTTCTTGGGGTTTCCATTTAATTTATATTTCTAGAGTTTGTGGTCACTTATTCTGTATTTGGCATTTGTGTCTTGTGTGTGTGACTGAGGTATTCTGTTAGCATGAAGTTTCCATGTAGCATTCTGTAGTAATTTGGCTTGTTCAGCTTTCCTGATAAATGTATTTGTATTGTAGGGCCCTACTATAATATTTAAGGCACTTCTTTTTCATAGGTAGGATCTTTGTTTTTGGAAGTTAGTGTTGGCATGGTAGATTTGCTCAAGGTTCTGAGTGACTTTTGTTTTATAGATTTTTTTAAAGTTAATTTATAATATGTCTGTAATTGAGATTACACTAGAAAACAAAATTTCTTTATATGATGAGTTTTATGGAGAATTGTCCTTGCTGTGCTCTGTATCCATTGTTGGTGGAGGGCCAGGAGGTTCTCTGGATGCAGAATGTGTTTGGCTTCAATACCATATATGTGTTGGAGGACCATGGCTCAGTGGGGCTGAATAGTGCAGTCTATTGTACTTCCCTTAGCTCTAAATTGGCCTGCAGCCACTGAAGCCTGCACTGCAACCCTCATTGAAGTTATGGGGAGTGGGGTAGGGACAGAGCATGGGTGCATCAGGTTTGCTGTTTTTTTCTTTTTCAAAAAAGTTGGCAACTCTAGTGCCCACCCATCCAACCTGTTGGCCCACCCAAAAATTGCCTTCTGGCTACGCCACTGGGTCATCTGGTCATTTCGGGCACCTTTTTGTGCCTTATTCGTAAAAAAAACATGTCCGGGTGAAAACGCCCAAGTTTTACTTTAGGACCTCCCTGCTTTTTTCGATTATGGCTCAAAGACGTCCAAGTGTTAGACACGTCCAAGTCCTGCCTTCCCCACGCCTTCGACATGCCCCCTTGAAATTTGGACGTCCTTGTGATGGACTTCAGTTAGAGACGTCCAAAATCGGGTTTCGATTATACCGATTTGGACGTCTCTGGGAGATGGACGTCCATGTTCTGATTTATGTCAGAAGATGGACGTTCATCTCTTTCGAAAATGAGCCTGCTGGTCTACTATGGTCTCTATTGCAACCTTGCTATCAGGATGCCCTATTTCCTTGTTTTGTGATACCTTTTAAAGATACCTTGTACTGAACCATGTGCTATTGAGCAACTGTCACCTTCCCCCAGTTTCTAGTTTAAAAGCTGCTCTATCTCCTTTTTAAATGTTAGTGTCAGCAGCCTAGTAACACCCTGATTATGGTGGAGCCAATCTTGCCAGAATAAACTCCCCATTTCCCAGAATATTGCCCAGTTCCCAACAATTCTAAAATCCTCCTCCCTTCACCATCACCTCATCCACGCATTGAGGCTCTGGAGCTCTGCCTGTCTCTTCGGTCCCGGGCGTGGAAATGCTACCCTAATGGTTCTAGATTTCAGTTTTTTACTTAAGAGACTAAGGAAAAGGCTTGTTACATCAGCAATTCTACTACTACTTAACATTTCTAAAGCGCTACAAGGGTTACGCAGCGCTGTACAGTTTAACAAAGAAGGACAGTCCCTGCTCAAAGGAGCTTACAATCACTGAGGCAAGTCTAGAGAATCCAGCCACCAGGAGATGAAAACCTTTTCTACCGCAGGTTGAGATGTGTGGAAGTTCTGATAAAACACTGCAAATCTAACTCTCAGCTATTTGGCTGGAAGCAGTCATGATGGAAGCATCCACACATTACCTTATTTATTCTTTTCCTTACTTTACTATGATTCTATTGCCATAACAACTTAGTTGGTTTATTTGCATGCTCATAAAAGTGTCTCTTTAGGCATTATTTTTTAAGCAGGCTTTTATTTCTGTGCTTTACTGAGAATTAACTTTAGTTCTCATTCTCATTCTGAAGTGACTTGCAATTCTTATTGCTCTGTTTTTAAGTGCATCAGTGTATGTAATGGTGATGACAATACTGTAATAGTGAGGTCTTACATATGCTACTTTGTTCAATTTTTATATCAGGTAGTTCTGTGCACTGCCCAAAATTGCAGATGGATCAGGTAAGAAATCTTTTAAACTAAATAGAATTAAATATATGTAATCTGATGCACAGTATGATTATCTTTGGGAAAAAGTGCAGGTTTTATTCACAGTATTTGGGAATGTATCAAATATTAGTTTTCTCCCATTTTGCATAATTAGAATAAATACTCAGCATAGTGCAAACAACCCTTCTTAAGCCTAATTGATTTGCCAGCATTAGAGGCAAGAATGTCTATGGCCTTAATATACCATAGAAAACAAAAAGAAGAATTTGCTTACAATGGAGGTAGTATCCTTGCAGATCTATCTCAAGTATTACACGCCTTTTAACAGGCTTCTAAAGTCTTAAATTGTCAACAAATATTCCACAGTATCTACTAAATATATTTTGATGACTCTCAAAAAATTCTTATAAATATTTATTTAATCTTAACACAGTTCAAATATACATTGACACAAAAGTATCATTAGGGATATCCTGAAAACCTGACCCATTTGCCGCCCTTGAGGCCTGAATTCTGCCATCCTTGGTCAGTGGTATATTAAGGTATAAGTGAATCATAAAACTGTCCCTTACTAATAAGGTATGGGTCATCCCATACCAGATGTCAGAGGGTGGGTGCTTTTATTTATTTATTACATTTGTACCCCGTTCTTTCCCACATACAGCAGGTCGAGTGCGGCTTACATAGTAAAAGCATCTTACATGGTAAAGAATACAGTAAAAACAAGGAAATGTAGGAACAGTATTATAAATTGTGATGATCATAACTACTTACATTATGAAAGGCATTACAAGGGACATGTGAAAAGAACATTGTTCCAAATTCTTGGAAGAGAGGTAGAGGTTCATGCAGAGGAGTAGCCTAGTGGTTAGTGCAGCAGACTTTGATCCTGGGGAGCTGGGTTCAGTTCCCACTACAGCTCCTTGTGACTGTGGGCAAGTCACTTAACCCTCTATTACCCCAGGTACAAATAAATACCTGTATATATGTAAACTGCTTTGAATGTAGTTGCAAAATACCACAGAAAGGCAATATATCAAGTCCCATTTCCCTTTCCCTTTCTATGGGGGTGAGTGTTCTACTTTTGAAGAGACTCTATATCTGGATGAAGTCTATGTCCAGAGAATTCTCAATTGAGAAACCACAGGAGTGAGAGAGGATCAAATTTGTATGCTGGGAAAAGGGGAATCATCAGCTTGCATTCAAGCACCAAGAAAGGGAACCCATAGCCTGGGAGGAGAGGGTCTCAAATATAGAGGTCTGGGATTGAGAAGAAAATCCCATTGCTGCTGTTTTCAGATGAACTGTATTTTTCTGGTTGTTGCAATTCTTTTATTTTTTTTTCTGTATGGATATTACCCAAAGAAGGTATACATTTTGTCAGGTAATGCTATACTCATCTTACAAGTACTCAAGTTTCATTTTGTCAAAGCACCAGCCTTATGTGGCTGTGTGGTATGTATAAAGAAGTACTTAAGATGTCTGAAGCCCTTAGGGTGCTGATGCTAGTTACCTCCTCCCCCATTCAATGAACTTGGGAGCCCCAAAATGGGTACAAGATGGCTCCTTAGCTCCCAGCAGTGCTCATGGATCTGAAAGGAATATGGAACCGGGGTTATAAGGGCATTTAATATTCATATTTATAGTTAACTTTATGTGAAAGACAAACTTCAGGTCTTTTCTGGGTGTTTTAGTGCTAAATACCAGTATAATTATTATTTTTCCCAGCTTCTAATTTTAGTGTTTTGATTGCCCCAAACCCCATTTGACAAATGTCTGGCATAGTATAATTGACCTATTTCCAGAGAGAAGATAAGAACTGTATGGTATGCATTACATAGTTAAACCAAGGACATAAGGAACATGATTAAGTCTGACCTACTTCTAATCAAGTGTAATAAATAGAAGTGCATTTCGGGGTCATTTTCTTAGTATTCCTTCTCACATTGTGAGAATGGGCCAGAAATGTCTCTTCTAGGTCTGTAAATGCACGTCCTGGGGACCAAATCAATGTGTGGAGAAAAGCATAGAGAGGATATGGGGATAAATGAGATTTACCTTGTCACTTACACAGTTTTAAGTTTGTTATTCTACACTTATTCATAATGCTTTGAGTTAAGAGGGCTCAACTCTTAGTGGGTAGACCTGCTAATGTTTCTTGCTTTTAGGTGCTTACATGTGCCAGTTTTAATAATTGTCAAAATTAATCTAAGTGGAAAATGGCTACGGATTTTTCATAAGATAAATCAAAAGAACTTTTAAGAGATTTAAAAACAGTAGACGAATGCAGGAAATATTGTTGACAGTAAAAAAGCATTTACTTTTCATTTAGGGTTGTGAGAAAAATTAACATTGTATGGATCACTATTTTATAGCTAATTATTTCCAAAATACATCCTTGCTGATTTATGAAAAAAAAAATAACCTGCCTCCTTGTCTAACTTATTTTTGCAACTACATTCAAAGCTGTTTACATAGTATATACAGGTACTTATTTGTACCAGGGGCAATGGAGGGTTAAGTGACTTGCTGAGAGTCACAAGGAGCTGTAGTGGGAATTGAACCCAGTTCCCCATGATCAATGTCTGCTGTACTAACCACTAGGCTATTTCTCTAGTAAGATATGCTAGTGTTTTTCGCACGTGCTAAAAATTAGTGCACGCCAATGCTAGGGACACCCATAGGAATATATGGCTGTCTCTAGTGTTAGTGCATGCTAATTTTTAGCACACACTAAAACGCTAGCGCACCTACAGCGCGGCTTAGGAAACAGAGTCCTAAGAATTTAAAGCTACCTTAAAAATGAGGGCTTTTAAACTAGATTTGAATAGGGTCAGATAGGGAGCATAGCACACTGACTCAGAAATATGGTGTAGCAAGTTGGAAAGAATGGAGAGGGAATTGACCTTGGAGGAGAAGGGCACCGATAAGTGCCTTACTTGATGCAAGTTCCCAAGGGGGGGGGGGATTATAGGGAGAGATAAGAGAGGAGATGTAACAAGTTGCTGCAGAATGAATGCACTTGTAGGTGTGTAAGAGAAGATTGAATCATATACAGGAAGCAAATGGATTGCCTTGAGAAGAGGGCTTATTTGACTGTGGCTACACTGCCGGAATGTGTCATGCAGCTGAATTTTTAATGCATTGAACTGGAGAGAGAGAAAGAGTGAGTTCAGTGGGAGATCTGTCAAGTGCAGGTTATTTTATTATTTATTTATTTTAAAAAATATAGAGGAAGATTATATTATTAGGTGCATACTCATGTTTCCACTGGACCAACCAAGAACCTATTATCTATACAGAAAAAGCTAGATTAAATAGATGAACTTTTAGAGCTCTTTTAAATTTTGTCCTTGAAGCTTTTGGCATGTAGGGAGTCCGGTAAAGAGTTTTACGGAGCTGGAGCAAGGTAAAAAAAAAAAAAAAAAAGGTGATCGGCGGGTAGAATCTAACCAAGCCTGTGAAAGTGAAGGAAAAGAGCCTAAGCGGCAAACTGATCTCTAAGAAACTAATAAGGAGGCCATATGGGGGAAGCCTTTTAAAAATTTCATTATGAGTAAAATAAAGAATTTTAAATTGAAAACAAATATTTCACAAGAAGTCAATGGAGTTGATATGAAAGCAGAGAAATGCATTCTGACTTTCGGGCACAACAGAGCATTTAGACCACTGTATTTTTTTTACTGATTGTAAAACTGATTGTAAATGCGTAAAAGAGTTTTGAGGAAGACCAGCTAATACTAAATTGCAGTAATCCAAATGAGCTGTGTCAAGAGTATGAAGACACAGCCTGTTGATCAGCTGCAATAACATCAGGTACACACCCTGCAGGACACAGTGACTGCCCTGTGAGTGGCTATACCTGCACTTCTAGGTTGTACTATAGCACTACCCTGCACAGCATTGATGTGCTGGAGGAGGATCCTTGGACCTGGTCTCAAATGATTTTTTATTGATAATTGTTGAATGGATTTTAAATGACAGGGAACATGACTGAGCTCTCATTCCTTTACTTCTCCCTCCCATCTTCCTTCCCCCACGTGACAGGGATTATAACCGAATTCTCATCAGTTTCTTCCTTTTCTCCTATGCCCCTCCATCCCTAGAATTGAGCTGTTCCTGCCTCAGGATGGGCTGTGAGGTTGCAGCATTGACAGAGTAATAGCTTATGTCTAGTGCCACAGCTCCCCACAGAGTTACAATGTATGTGTGTGTGTGTGTGTGGTTCTCTTGCAATAAAAGGCAGAAGTAGTTAAAATACACCTGCCATTTAAATAAATAAACGTTCCAATGCAGTTTTTAATGAATTATCATATTGTGTAATAACAAGAAGTGCTCACAGGGAAAGTAAACAAAAACTTTTGCACACAACAAATATTTTTTTCTCACAGACCTACAGAGGGGTTGGGGGGAATCTTTGGAGGTACTTTGTCAGGGGGTCCTGGGGAGCCTGTGGAGGAGAGGGATGGTGGAGGCAGTGCTAGGAATGTAGATTTGTAGTGTGCTTTTTCTGGTGGGCTTATGGAGCTCCTTGTGACTCTGGGCAAGTCACTTAACCCTCCATTGCCCCTGGTACAAAATAAGTACCTGAATATATGTAAACCGCTTTGAATGTAGTTGCAAAAAAAAACAAAACCTCACAAAGGCGGTATATCAAGTCCCATTTCTCTTTCCCCTTTCCCTTTCCTGGGAGAGGGGACTTGGGAATCCCAGACTACAATTGTATTTTAACCGTGCTGGCTCTCTAAAGACATGCTCCCCTGGAGGATTCGGGCCACATGTTAGAGGTCTGATGCTCTTGGGGAGAAGAATAACACAACTTGCCAGGCTGATTGCAAGTTATACTATTACTTTACTGAAGGGTCACTATTGTATAATTGCAGGTCAGTGACTCCTGTATTAAGCAATGCTGCAATACAATTTGACATTTTACCGGAGCTTATAAAAAACTTTTTCCTTATTCCTTGCTCATATTAGCTACTCTAGTTTCCAGAAGTCATTTGTTGTGAATCCATTTATTGTATTTGAGTCTACTGCAAACTCTTGTGAGTCTCAGAATTTTTTAAGGAAAGCTCCAGAAAAGACCTGAAAGTATTTCTTAGTGCTGTGTGCTATGAAATGGTGGGAAGAATTTCTATACGGTAATTGGTTTCAAGGGATATTTCAGCACTTACAAGGTGGAGCACTAAATAGTGGCTGGATTGTGCAAGCATGCTCACAGGAAAAAGCATTTGATTCCATTGCTTTCATCAGCGTTACCCTCAGATCCTCCTGGGTATGTCTGTAGCTGCCCAGTACTTTTATTTGCCTGCAGTGTATGCACAGGTAATATTTTCTATGGCTTTCTCACTGCATGAATCACATTCCTCACCTCCAGAAGCACTCCTTTAATTTTTCTAAGCATGTCCCTTAAAATTACTTCTGTAGGGAAGTCCATTGAGGGTTGGCCATGACCTTTGCTAAGCAGTTTTATGCCAAAATAAGGTTAAATCCTGCTTCCATTCTGCTGTTTTACTTTTTGATCTTAGGCATACTTGCAGAATCTGGCTCCAGTGACATACACAGTCTGGTACCTTGTGAACAGTGGTTACTGGTGATTCACTATAGGAACAATTCTATAAGCTGGTGCCTAGAAGTATGTGACACACACATCAAAACCACCATTAATTGACAGGTGCCTATGTGCACTAGGCATTATTTTAAGACATAGATGCCATAAAGCCTTACTGCAAAGGGGCGTACACGTGGACAGAGCACAGGCGGTCCATGGGCAAGTCTCCCAGTAATGCACGTCGTTTCTAGAATATTATGATGCTCATTGTCAAAGCAGATGGCCATCTCAAAATCCTCCCCAAAACGTTCCTCTGCCAAAAACCTCCAAATTGTAATTTTTGAAAGGCAGAATTTGGATGTCCTACACTGCAGTTCTTCAAAATAGCAAGGGGTGTGTTTTGGGCATGTTTAGGGCAGGACTAAGGAGGATCCAAATTTAGGATGTCCAACAGTGATAATCAAATAGGATGAAATGTCCCAAGTTCGATCTGTTTCAATCACGTCCAGGGTATAAAAATGTGCCCTGATTGAGTAGCTGATCACTACAGGGATTAAGGCATGATCCCTCATGAATCCTCCAGTGGTTACTGTCCCCATCCCTCACCCCAAAAGTGACACTGGAAATGGAGGCTAGGCTCCCTGACATCAAGTATTGTGGGCATTCTGAACACAGCAGCAAGCAGGTCTGAAGGGTAGTCTAATGGTCAGTGTAGTGAACTGTAAACCAGGGGACCCAGGTTCAAATTCCACTTCAACAGTTTTTTTTAACCTTTAAATTGTGAGTCCACCAGAAACAGAGCTATATCTACTCAAGCAATGTACTGTCTGGTACAGTAGGTATTTTCATGTATCTGGAGGGCTCACCATTTAAAATAACAGAGATGCAGTGGAATATGAACCTGGATGTCTGGATTAAAGTCCACTGCACTGATCACTAGGCTTGCCCCTCTGCTCTGCAGGGACGTCTGTGTGGCCATTTTTGTACAAATGCTGCCAGGCAGACATCCTTGTCTCTGCTTTTTTTGTGTTCATACTCTGGTCTTTTTATTTTGTAAAATGGCTGTTCATTTTGGACGTTCTTACATATTTTCGAATAGGAAACCCTGATGATTTTCCTGTTTGAAAATGTCTATGAGATGGACATTTTTTTTGTGTGGATATTATAAGTAGGATGTCCCAATTCTGACTTAGACATTCTTTCAAAAATGCTCCTCCATACATTCTCCAAAATTCTATAAATGGCGCTTAAAATTCTGCGTGCAAATTTGGGCCCATACTCAATTTATGTGTGCAATTTAATTGAATAACAAGTCAATTAACACCAATAATTTGGTGCTAATAATCAATCATCAGCACTAATTGGCATTAATTTAAATTTACACACCCATCTTTAGTCACAGAGATCTACGTGTAAATTTTACGCATGGCTCCAAAAAGGGAGTGCAACCATGGAAGGGTTATGGAAGGATCAGGGTCGTTCCTACAATTTATGCATGCTGTTATAGAATAAGGGAGATCTGCACCTAATTTAGACATGAAGCTTTACACCAGGGTTTACTTGATGTAAATCCTCGTGTCTAAAGTTAGGCCCCGATTCCAGTGCTAAGTGTATTCGATAAACAGCGCCTACATTTCAGTGCTGTTTTTAGAATAGAAACATAGAAACATGACAGCAGATAACAGCCAAGCGGCCCATCAAGTCTGCCCATCCTCATTAACCACTAAGCATGGATTAATGAGACAAAGCCAACATTTATTTAGTGAAGGAAAATCTTGCCTCACCAATCTATTGCATTTCTTTGAAGGGGTGAACAAACCTGTCTTGGAGTCACTATGGATTGAAATTCCATGTGTAAAGGGGAAAAGGATAGTGATAGGAGTGTACTACCATCTGCCTGGCCAGGATGAACAGACGGATGCAGAAATGTTAAAGGAAATTAGGGAGGCAAACAAACTGGGCAACACAATAATAATGGGTGATTTCAATGACACCGATATTGACTGGGTAAATGTAAAATCGGGGCACGCTAGGGAGGTAAAATTCCTTGATGAAATCAAGGACTGCTTTATGGAGTAGCTGGTACAGGAACCGACAAGAGAAGGAAAATTTCTAGACCTAGTCCTTAATGGAGCACATGATCTGGTGCAGGAGGTAATGGTGCTGGGGCAGCTTGATAACAGTGATCATAATATGATCGGATTTGAAATTAGATTTAAAGTAAGTATACATAGGAAATCGAGTACGTTAGCGTTTAACATTAAAAAAGAAAACTATGATAAAATGAGATGAACGGTGAAAAAAAAACTTAGAGGAGCAGCTGCGAGGGTCAAAAATTTACATCAGGCATGGATGTTGTTCAAAAACATCATCCTGGAAGCCCAGGCCAAATATATTCCATGTATTAAAAAAGGAGGATGGAAGACCAAACCACAGCAGGCATGGTTAAAAAGTGAGGTTAAGAAAGCTATTAGTGCTAAAAGAATATCCTTCAGAAAATGGAAGAAGGAACCGACTGAAAATAATAAGACATAGCATAAGGAATGTCAAGTCAAATGCAAAGCGCTGATAAGGAAGGCTAAGAGGGACTTCGAAAAAAAGATTGCATTGGAGGCAAAAACACATAGTAATTTTTTAAAAAGTATATTAAAAGCAGGAAGCCGGCAAAAGAATCGGTTGGAGGATGTAATGGGGCAGTTCTACAAACTGAAGAGTAGCAAATCTCCTGGACCGGGTGGTATTCATCCCAGAGTACTGACAGAACTGAAAAATGAACCTGCGGAGTTATTGTTAATAATATGTCATTTATCCTTAAAATCGAGCGTGGTACCGGAAAATTGGAGAGTGGCCAATGTAACGCCGATTTTTTTAAAAGGTTCCAGAGGAGATCCAGGAAATTATAGACCGGTGAGTCTGACGTCAGTGCCAGGCAAAATGGTAGAGACTATTATAAAGAACAAAATTACAGAACATATTGAAAAGCATGGATTAATGAGACAAAGTCAACATGGATTTAGTGAAGGGAAATCTTGCCTCACCGATCTATTACATTTCTTTGAAGGGGTGAACAAACATGTGGATAAAGGTGAGTCGATTGATATTGTGTATCTGAATTTTCAAAAGGTGTTTGACAAAGTACCTCATGAAAGACTCCAGAGGAAATTGGAGAGTCATGGGATAGGAGGTAGTGTTCTATTGTGGATTAAAAACTGGTTAAAAGATAGAAAACAGAGAGTAGGGTTAAATGGTCAGTATTCTCAATGGAGAAAGGTAGTTAGTGGGATTCTCCAGGGGTCTGTGCTGGGACCGCTGCTTTTTAACATATTTATAAATGACCTAGAGATGGGAGTAACAAGTGAGGTATTAAATTTGCTGATGACACAAAGTTATTCAAAGTCGTTAAATCGCAGGAGGATTGTGAAAAATTACAAGAGGACCTTACGAGACTGGGAGACTGGGTGTCTAAATGGCAGATGAAGTTTAATGTGAGCAAGTGCAAAGTGATGCATGTGGGAAAGAGGAACCTGAATTATAGCTACATCATGCAAGGTTCCACGTTAGGAGTCATAGACTAAGAAAGGGGATCTAGGTGTTGTCGCTGATGATACGCTGAAACCTTCTGCTCAGTGTGCTGCTGTGGCTAAGAAAGCAAATAGAATGTTAGGAATGTTAGGTATTATTAGGAAAGGAATGGAAAACAAAAATGAGGATGTTATAATGCCTTTGTATCGCTCCATGGTGCGACCGCACCTCGAATATTGTGTTCAATTCTGGTCGCCGCATCTCAAAAAAGATATAGTGCAATTAGAAAAGGTACAGAGAAGGGCGATCGAAATGATAAAGGGGATGGGACGACCCATAGGTTGCCATAGGGGTCCTTTTACAAAGGTGCACTGAAAAATGGCCTGCGATAGTATAGACTCGGGTTTCGGGCATGTGCAGAATCATTTTTCAGCACACCTGTAAAAAAAATGCCTTTAAAAACATTTTTGCCAAAAATAGACATGCGGCAAAATCAAAATTGCCGCGCGGCCATTTTCAGTCTGAGACCTTACTGCCAGCCATTGACCTAGCGGTAAAGACTCACGTGGTATCTGAGCAGTAATGAGCTATGCACGCTAAATGTTACCGATACTCCCGGCCGAAAATAAAAATTATTTTTCAGCCGTGCGTGTCGGATGCGTGCCAAAAATGAAATTATCAGAAGAACCATGCGGTAACTCCATTTTGGCATGTGTTGGGTGCACATAGATGCTTATGCGGCTTAGTAAAAGGGCCCTATGGTGCCTAACGGGGTGTAAATCTAAACGGAGCAGAACAAGACCATGGGCATGTGTCCCAGATACACATATATCCCTGGATTCTATAAGGGATGCCTATATTTCGGTGCCCAAATCTGCACACAATTAGGAGTTGTGAATGCAAAACAAATTAGGTGGCGAGCCATTAACAACCAAAAAGAGTTGCCAAGATGCTAATAAAGAATTAGCACGAAGCACACATCATTGGGGCACCTAAATTGAAGTGCCAATTTATAGAATTGTCACCGATATGATACCCTGGCAACTGTCTAGGGTTGTATTTTAACATAAACCAATATGATAGCCAATGGACAATAGTGGCATAGCAAGAAATATGAAAGAAATGGAAAAAAAGAGCAAGCCTCCAAGGAATTGAAGTAATTCGATTTAATTACATTTAATTTAATTACAGAATCTATCAACTGCCTTTTCAGTCTGTGGAGTGTACAAGGAGGTGAACAAAAAACATGCAGAGGAAGATTTTAGATAAAATGTGAAGAAAGAAATTCACACCTCTGAGTCAAGATGTGGAATTCCCATACTATTTTACAAGATTCTCTGCTAAATGTAAAACCTCTTTTAAAATAGGAGCAGTGCTACATGTCCCAGCCCCTCCACATCTAGAGAGAGCAGCGATTTTAGAAAACTGCACATGGGGGGAAAACCATAAACATCCCCCCACATAGATGTGGGAGCAACTTTCTAAAATGGCTGCTCCCTCTGCTGAGGCACAGATTTCAGCATTGCCCCTTTGATCAAGCCTCCCTCCCGATTCCAGCTTCCCCAACACCCCGAACAGAAACAAACCCCTTGGCAGCATAAACCTACCTCCATAGGAGCAAAACCCCTGACAGCTTAAACCCATTCCTCTGGCAATAACAACATCCACAGCAACTACAAACCCTGACAGCATGACTCACTTTGGGGGCCCATTCTCACAGCCCTCCTCATCTGTCCCCTCCCGGCAGTCCAATCTCTTCCTAGTGGCCCTCTGGTGGGGGAGGCTCCTTTCAGATCTGGGCATAATCCTTACAATTAACCATTTCCCTCTGGCTAATTCTCCACAGGTCCAAAGGCCTTCAAAAATAGCTTTTGGTCCACAGATCCCCCAAACCCTTCCAATCTATTCCCCGATCTTAGCAAGATCTCTGGTCTCTAGCAGTCTTGGCTTTTCACACTAGCTGTCCTTGGAGCATTTAGCAGAGAAGGCATTCACATAGATACTTTTCTCTTTGAGGATTATTTAACCCCCAATAATAGATACTTGTTTAAACAACTCAGATTGTTTTGAATCCTGATGCAGGCATTTGTGCCAAAACATGGTACCATGTCGAGTCCTTCTTCTGAAGTTCCACTGCTTTGGGAAACTGTTCTTATACGGACCCGACGGTCTAGTTTTTATTATAATAAACTTTGTGTTTGTCTATCCTTGACTCCTAGGTTTCTTTTTATTATTTATTTTTTTAATTTGTCCTCCTCTAATTCTTTTCATTCATTAATATTACTGTATTACCACTAGGAGTCAGGCTTCCATATATGAGTAAAATATTATTTAGTAGAGCTTATTATTTAATTGATGACTGCTCTTATTCAGAGTACTCAAGAATAGAAAAATAAAAGCATTCACTTGATGGCAAGCACAGAGGCAAATCCACTGAGGCAAATATATTTTTGCACTGAAACACACATCAGGTATTGTGTCCATGGCTGGATTTGTCACATCTGATCAGTGAGATTTTTTGGTTTTATTATTACTAACCACTAACTTTCATTAATCATTTAGAACTTGACCCTGTTTGTCACATGTGGTCTTGATTAACGACCTGGTAATTGCATTGGATAAATTATTTCAGATTAACCACCTGACCTCTGCCATTATGAGTGGTTTATGTGTGAGGGTTAAGTGTTTTTATTTGTTCTCTTTCTTTCATTACTGAGAGGATTAATGATTAGCGTTCTCTCTCTTTCTTACTGAGTGAAGTATATAATATGAATATCCATCCTCTCATTTCTATAAATTTTTTTTATATGACATTGATGCTGAATACTTTTCTCAGTTTACTTTTCTGTGGTTTGTTAACCATTCCTTACCTAGATCTTCCCATACTGGCTGTGCCTTCCTAATGTGCTGCCCCATCTTAAAAAAGTTATTTCTGTTGAAATCTGGTACTATGACATTTGAGGGAGCAATTCTATAACTTGTCACCACAATTTAGGTGCCTAGTTTATGCGAGCTGTGAGCCTATCCTATATGGCACTTACAAGGATAATTGCCATCGTAGAATCCTATATAATAATTTGCACCTCCAACGTTCTACGTCTGGATACCTGGGTTCGTAACACAATTCCCATTGGTCTACCCTCATGTCGGAATGTGATGATGTCAGAGGGCGGATCAATGAGAGGGAAGGGAAAACAGCACCAGCCAGCCACAGAATGTTGGAGGTGAGGATTCAATCACGGGAGAATCGCCCCCTCCCTCCCCCCTCTCCTCCAAGTTCCAGGCCCATCCCCTCCCTCCCTCCCTCTCCTCCCCTTCCTTCCAAGTTCCATGCCCCCCCTCTCCTCCGAGTTTCAGACCCCCGCGCCTCCCTCCCTCTCTCTCTCTCTCCCCTCCGAGTGGCAGCCCGACCTGTGTTGCCCACCCTCTTCTCCCAGTCCTCCGCCTGCCCCTTGCATTCCTGCGTGCCGGCCTGAATTTAAAAGTTCTTACCTCGGGGTCCACCGGCAGCAGTAAAAGGCGAGCAGGCATGGCGCTTCAGCCTGCCTTCCTTTCTATCTCAGCTCTGCCTCTGGTCCCGCCCTTCCAGAAATAGGAAATGAGGGCGGAACCAGAGGTGCCTGAATTGACCAGATGACCACCAGAGGGAATGGGGGATGACCTCCCCTTACTTCCTCAGTGGTCACTAACCCCCTCCCACCCTCAAAAAATAGTTTAAAATATTTTGTGCCAGCCTCTATACCAGCCTTAAATGTCATACTCAGGTCCATCGCAGCAGTATGCAGGTCCCTGGAGCAGTTTTAGTGGGTGCAGTGCACTTCAGGCAGGCAGACCCAGGCCCATCCCCCCCACCACCTGTTACACTTGTGGTGGTAATTGTGAGCCCTCCAAAACCCACCAGAAACCCACTGTATCCACATCTAGGTGCCCCCCTTCACCCGTAAGGGCTATGGTAGTACAGTTGTAGGTAGTGGGTTTTGGGGGGGTTTGGGGGGGGGGGTTCAGCACACAAGGTAAGGGAGCAGTTTCTGAAGTCCACTGCAGTGCCTCCTAGGGTAAGTGGCTGGTGTCCTGGCATGTCAGGGGGACCAGTGCACTATGAATGCTGGCTCCTCCCATGACCAAAGGACTTGCATTTGGTCATTTTTGAGATGGGCGTCCTTAGTTTTCATTATCGCCGAAAATCAGAAACGACCAAGTCTAAGAACGACCATCTCTAGGGATGATCTGAATGTCAAGATTTGGGCGTCCCTGACCGTATTATCGAAACGAAAGATGGACGCCCATTTTGTTTCGATAATACGGGTTTCCCCACCCCTTTATTAGGACGTCCTGCATGGACGTCCTCAGGAAAACTTGGGCGCCCCTTTCGATTATGCCCCTCAATGTGGCCTTAGAAACACTTTCCCCATTTGCAAGTACCAGGCCCAGTATCACCCCTTTCCTTGTGGGTTCTGTTACCAGTTGTCTGAGGAATTCCCCCTGAAATGGAATCCAGGCTATATCTATTTCTAATGAATTCTGCAGATAACATGCTAAAACCAACATATGACAGACTTAAATCTCCCACCAGCAATGCTTCCACTTTGAAATTTTATGGTTGTCTTAAATTAAATTTGTGTCTCTGCTTGTGGGGCTGATGCAGTAAAAAGTGCTTAGGCTTTGTGCGGGGGTTAGCTCAGCTTTAGCACATAATTTTGTGGGCCCATGATGTAGGGGTTTTGTGTACAAGCTAACCCTGTGCAAAACCTTGAGCACACAGCATCTTATAAGGCAATTTTTATGTGGGACACTTGTTTGTACAAACTGTGACTCAGTTATAGGTATCTGTGTGCCTGTCGTGGCTAGCTTTGTTCCTAATTTTCTGATTAGTGTCAGATACCTGCTATCCACTCTGATTGCTTCAGCCACATTCACTATTTTAAAAGCTGAGCTGATTGCCAGTGGGAGTTTTTTGGGGGCTTGTTCCCCCATGAGGGAAAGGTTAGTGAGAGCTTCCATGCTGAGCTTCCATTCTTCCTGAGCAATTATCCTGTTTCCTTGAGAATCAGTGCCTAATTACACCTTCTATACAATGATGACAGAACCTTCTGAGCAGGTGAGGAAATATTCCTTTCAGACTGAGGGGGTTAGAGTGCTTTCTTCCTTCTATCTAGCATCCCTATATCAAAGCCAAAGTTATTGTAACACACAGTAAATGACAGCAAATAAAGACCTGCACAATCCACCCAGTCACCCAACAAGGTGACCAGAGCTGCACCTGCCACTCTGGCCATTAAGCTTGCTATTTGCCCTAAGTGCCTACCACATTTAACACAGCAGATATCATGGGTCTAGCAAGTGTTTTCTGACCTTTTTCTTGCACAAATGATGTGACATGCTGAGTCCAAATGTCTGAATACCTAAAAGTGAAAGCATTTCTATAGGGTGAGCCCTTTGGTCCTGTTGCTATTTTCCAGGTTAGTCTTCTAAAGAATTTTAGGAACCCAAAAGCAGCAATGGTGGTTGATGCTCAATATGGGAAATCAGAAATTATCCAAGTAGGATGTTCTGTGGTGATGAAGCCGTTACATCAGGTCTATTTCAATTTGGGAACTTTCACATTGGTTTAAGAGGTGAAGGATTTGAGAGACATTTTTTGAATTTTGATGATACTCGATGAGTAGATTTCTCATGCCATCCACATTGTATTTTTAAAGCTATGGATGATTCAGAATTTGTGTCCATTTTTGGATGAGAATTCTTTTTGTATAGTGGTACAAGCTTATATAGCCAATTATTTGGATTATTGTAATGGGCAGCACTTGGGGTTAAAGGGTAAGCAGATGTAATTGTTGCAAGTGTTTCAAATGCTGCAGCCCATATGATGGTAGGTATTCCTCAATGGACACCAGTTTCATCTTTGTTGAGATCATTGCAGTTTACTTAGCAGGATTCATATTATCCACAAGAAGGGCTAAAGGGGGTTTGTCAGCTCAGCCTACTTCTGGGACTTCGTCACTGTTGTCAAACAGAGTATTTCAAAGAAAGGAATGAATGTTTTTTCATCTATTCTATTCACTTTTACAGTTACTTCACCAATGTTGAGCACATTTTGCATTTCTCATAGTGGCACCTGCCATAATTTGACAGGCTGAGCTGCTAAAACACTTTAGCCCTTCATGTGGCTGTTGGGCTGAATAAGGACCTTATATAGCACTGTAGAAGATAAGCATAATTTTAAAATTACTTTGAATTTAGAAAATTGGACATTGGACACTGAGCTACATTATATATAAACATTTATGAGAACGGTATCTGATTTATGTTGGTTCAGTTTTGAAGTTTTGATTTCATCACTATGGGAAACATCTTGTTTTGATTTTTTAGATAATTGACTATAGTTTTCTCTTTAAGAGCACAGTTTAGAAGAGTAGCACCTGTTTTATTTGAAGAAGCATGAAGGACTTGGAAACCAGATGGCCTGGATAATCAGAAGCTCTTTTGAAGGTGTGAGTGAAGGAAATCAGAAGGTATGACAATTGCTTTTCCCAAAGTGGAGGGCCTAGGACAGTGGTCCCCTGTTAACAGCAAGATAATGTAGGTTACCCAGTACTTGTGTGGTCTGGGAAAGAAGACTATAGCATAAACATTAATTCAGGAATTCACGACAGTTCTTCAGGTCTCCAGAAAAAAACAGGGAAGTTTTGAACCTGGGTTCTTAGGGCTAGTGCGGCCTCAGACATGTGGGCTGAAGGGCCAGGCTCTGCAGACTGTGGTTATGGAAGCTGGAAATAGGCAATCCTGGGACTGTAGTTTTGGTGGAGCGCAGACCAAGTTACATTGTATGTGCATATTTGATACAATACACATATAGAGTATATGCACACATTTATACCAACTTTGGAGCAGATTTAAATCTGTGCATTGGCATTGGACCACTACTGGGAATGGTTCTTGGAGTCTATTTTCATAAAGCCATCTAGGCACCCACGTTATCCTTATCAAATATGCTTAAAATACGCACCTTTTGGACTTCTTACATAGTCCAAAAGGGTGTTCTATGTAATCAGATCCTTTACGAAAATATCTTCCTAATGTGCATGCTTTAGCTCATGCACACAAAAAATTATTTTACTGTGAGTTTTAGTGAATATGCCTCATAATGTCAAGCGTTTTATAGAAAATAAATGCTCAAGTGAAACCCTGATGTTTATTGACATAACAGGAGATCCTTCTGACCACCTGCTTTTTCCACTGGCATTTTATCATAGCAAATGATTAAAAAAACAATATAAATGACATATGGTTTGCCCTTAAGTGATCTGCTCTTTAGAGGTCTTATAGAAGAGAGAAGCATGGGAAGAACCATGAAATTGATCTATGCAGAACTGGCTTACACAGAAAGATATTGCAGCAACATGACAAATATAGCATGAGCTATTGTTGAGAAGCTGTAAACAGACTGACTCAGAACTAACATCAGCTTTAGTTATTCAATAAGAAGTCATTCTTTGTATTATTATGCATTTATTGAAGCACTATGAGGCTGATATTGAAAGTCACTTATCTGGTTAGTAGATGCTGATAATAGGATAAATGCTGGTGAAAAGAATATTCAGCAACATTAATTGGTCAGTGCTTTCAAATATTTCCAGACAGTGCCGACTGGGTTTGTGGGCAGAGCAGGTTAACTAGTTAGTGGTAATATTCAGACTGCTAACCGGATAACAAACCTAATTGTAATCTGCCATGGACTGTGGAATGCGTGGAATAGAAAGTGTATTAAATAAATAAACCAGCTAAAGTTAGGCCAGCAAAAAGGCTGTTGTAACTTTATTCAGTTACCCCCCTGTTTACAAAGCCGTGAGGCAATGCTGACACAGCCCATTCAAAGTGAATGGGCTGTGTTGGCATTATCGTACCGGCAACCGCTAGCTTGGCTTTGTATATAGGGGGTTTAGTTTCCAATTAGAGATCTGAATTTCACCGCTAACTGATAGCATTTTCAGGTCAGTGCTGAAACCAGATATTCAGAGCCAGATGTTATCCAGGTATTCACAGTGGATATCTGATTTTATTTTAACCACGGTGGCCAATATTGTCCTTGAGTTCTCATTGCAATGGTTCAGTAGTGGCCAGTATATTTTTATCAGCTAGAATTAAAGTATTTATTCAAAGTTTATTGAATTTATGTGAAATAAGTACACCTGGGGAAATTTTGCACAACTGCAAAAGTCACAATTGGCACAAAATTCCCCACCTGAACGTATTCCTCACCTAAATAACTAAGCAGCTTGCAAAAAAACCCCATAAATAGTATAAAATACTAACCCCCCCCCTGTTTACTAGCTGCACTAGCGGCTGCTGTGCAGCAATGCCGACACATTAGCGCACAGCAGTTGCTAGTGCGGCTTAGTAAACGGGGGGGGGGGGGGGGGGTGAACCACAAACATAAACAAAAGTCATAATAACATTCTGCAATAGTCTTTAACAACTTAAGGGCCCCTTTTACTAAGCAGCGGTAAGCCCAATACGGGCTTACTGTTCGCTAAACAGGAAGTGCTGCTGGGCTACCGCAGCAGTCTGGCAGTACTTCCCACCCCCAGTGCACACAATTTCTGGCTCTACAAAAATACATTTGTTTTTGTAGTGCCGGGGTGTACCCGGCAGTACTCGGGCAGTGCCGCGTGCTACCCGGTTTCTACCAGGTTAGCGCAGGAACCCTGGCCGCCACCTCAATGGGTGGTGGTAAGGGCTCCCCCCCCAAAATGGCCACCCGGCAAGTGCTTTACTTGCCAAATTGCCATTTTCTGCAGGAAAGCAAGACTTCCCTGTTACCTGCTGTGATAAAGGGGACCTTGGCGCTTGTGAAAAACACGCATCAACGCCAGCCCGGGCCCCCTTTTGCTACAGCTTGGTAAAAGGGGCCCTTAATTCCCTAGAAAGCCTGTAAAAAGAGATATGTTTTAAAAGCTTTTTTAAACTGAAAAAGGGAGAGCAGAACTGCAAAGAACCAAGAAAAGCATTCCAGAACACTGGATCTGCAAAAGAAAAAACACTCTAGAAAGCAGATGAATAATGTATACATTTTAAATCTGGGACAACAACCTTCCTTGCTGAATCTGATCTCTAATGATCTATTAGCATGATATAGTTGCACTACATTTCTCAAATACACACGTGTATACACCACTACAATAGCCTTTATGTCTGCAGGTGTTATCTATATGTGGGTATAGTAGGTTTTGGAGGGCTGACACTTTCCACCACTAGTGTAACAGTTAGAGTGGATTATGGGTCTGGGTCCCTTTCTGCACAGTGCAATGCTCCAACCACTAAGGTACTGCAGAGATCTATTTACTGCTCTAATGGGACTGGCCATAACATCTGAAGCTGTCACAGAGGCTGATATGTAGTGTTTCTTTTACACCTTTGGGGGGGGGGGGGGTGGAGGTGAGAGTGACCACTGTGGGAGTAAGGGGGGAAATTCCTTTATTCCTTCAGTGGTCATCTGGTCATTTAGGGCACATTTTTGTGGTTTAGTTTAATTCAAAACATCTTAGTTTTAGTGCTGGATGTTTTGGGTTCATTCCATTATGGCAGAAAAATGTCCAAGTGTTAGGAATACCCTAATCCTGGCCCTCAGCTAGTGTGTGTATGTGTGTGTGGGGGGGGGGGGGGGGGGGGAGGTTAAGCCTATTAGGGAAGATCTAAATCTTAAGGTGTCTATTCTGCCTCTATGGACAATAAATGTTTAAAAATTCAATAAAGTAAAAAGTTATTGCTCAAGGAGAGTGATTACATTGTGTTACTCTGATAAATAAAAGAACAATTTTGCAGAATTTTGAAATAGCGTGTGCAGAGTTTTCAGTTTGTTTGTGCTGAATTCTTCATTATTTTTGCTCAACTGGCTGCAAGTTGTCTTTTCTGTAACAGCTATAAAACTGAGGGAAAAAAACGCCACAGTATCTCCAGACGTCACAGAATGGGTGTTGAATGACCCTTGAATTAACTTTATTGCACAACCTCCACCCATTCCCTGATCATCCCTTGCTTCTTAAAGGCAATTCCACATTAGCTGATTAATGTGGCAGTTAGTGCATAGTAATAATTAACGTGACTCTACACTGTTAGCACAGATCAATTCCCATGTTAAACAGTTTAGGGACCCTTTTACTAAGGCACAATAAAAAGAGACTTGTGCTAGCTTTGGCATGTGAAATCAGCATGCGCTGGGCCATTTTTTACCATGGCGGGAAAAAGGCTTTTTTTTAAAATGAAGCAGTAAATGGCCTTGCACTAATATTAAAATTAGCACACGGCTATTTACTGCCTAAGCCACCTATTTAGCAGGCGGTAAGAGCTCACATGCTGACCCCACAGTAGAAAATAAAAAATTATTGTCTACCATGGGAAACTGCGTGTGCCAACTTTGGAACTGCCACCGGGCTTCTGCGTTACCCATTGGTAGGGCTGATTTGACGTGCGGTAGCCCTACTGCGCCTTTGTAAAAGGGCCCCTTAGTAAATTAACCCCTTAATTATATATATAAACATATTAAAAACATTTTCAGTTTAACCAAAAAGATATACAATAGATATGATTGAATCTGTAAAAGTTACTCTATTTGGTATTATTATGAATGAAATATGACAAGTAAATGTAATATTTTCTTGAAATTATCCAGTATTGATCTAAGGCCACAGTCAACTTGTCACACCAAATATTAAATATGGATGAAAATGTGTACTATTATAGATATAATATCTGTTTGCATTCTGTTTCTAAACTAAAATTGCTGGGTGATCTTGATGAAGCAGATACTAGAAAACTCTTGAAAATGGATTAAAAAGCCTCAGTCCCATTCATTATAGAAAAATACATTTATTATTTCTAAAACACAACTGTAGGTATTACTCTGCAATTATAATGCAATTAAAAAGTCCTGAGAAGCATAAGGCCTTGAGCAGTTACCATATTGCTTATTGGTTTTATCCAAACTGGCCCAGCTCGAATGTTTACTGAAGTGAAAGGTTAAATTTTGACCTTCTACTCAAGACGCAATTTCAAAGTTCTCTAAATTTCATGTGTTCTGGTCTTTGGTGACATTTCTTACATAGAAGTTCAAAATGTGACCATCTAGCCCAGTAAATACCATCAAAGTTCCTGAAAATTGCCATCATTCTTGATTCTGCTGAAATTGAGGACATTCTGATTACAGCCAAATTCAAACCAGAAGAGTTTGGTAATTCTGTCATGCAAATTGGAACATAATAGTGTGTTTGTGTGTGTGTGCATACATAAATGAATGTATATGTGTGTTTATACGGACGACGTCTACATCTTATTGAAACCACTTAACTCTTCTTCCCTCTTCCCACAACATCTTAAATTCTAAATTTTTGCTTTTCTCTTTCAGAATCAAAAACTAAAAGCCCTCTGTCATGAGATTAAGGATCCCTTTTACTAAAAGTATTTGTAGTTAATATAGGATTTAGCAGCTGCTGTTAATGCATGCCTGTGCTATCAGTTAATGCAGCAGCTTAACACTCTGCACCTTAAACCTTATGGCATGGCATTGTATGTTAACTGTTAAGGGAGCAGATACACAGGGAAGTTAATGCCACCTTAATAAGTGCTTCTAAGTTATCAGCAATGTCTGGGAAGATGAGAGGCACGTCCCTAACCATTAACACAGAGGCTTGGTAGTTACTGCATGTTAATTTTGATCATTAATTCACCTGCAAACTTATCACAGCATAGTAAGAAGGTTCCTAAAAGCAATAAAATGAACGCTCGTGATCTGTTTAGTTATAAAAATAGCAGCATGGGTTTTCCGAACAGAAGAATAAAATGGAGTTGTTTTGTCTAGAATTGTGCTTTTTGCATGGCAAGCAAACTCTGTGTCTTCTTGCAGCTCTGCTTTCAGGGCTCAGCACATTTGAGAATGTTTGGAGTGAAATATGACATTATTACTTTCAGGAAATAGCGAGCTGCACTTATTTCTCACAGACTTGTAGTGAAAGTGATATGAGGTTGTAGTATGAAAGTAATAGCTCAAACAACTAGGCAGCCTCATGGTATTTCCTTTTCAAAATGCCTAATGGAGCACTATTTAAAAAACTGCAATCTTTGGACTACAAAGAGGTCAGGCAAATAATACTGCACACCTACAGATATTCTCAGCCTTTGGGTATTGTGATTAACTAGCATCAGATTGTAGACCAAAGGATCTAGAAAGTCATGGGTTGCTAAACTAATGAAGCTGCAGTACCAACAAATGCTTTTATTCAGTTGACTGTTAAGAAAAATCACTGACATCTCCTTTAATGTTTTTATTGCACTGCAACTTAGGGGTATGCACTGCAAAAAATTGCATAGTTTACTTCTTTGTTCTGTTAATTTGTTTTAGCTCATTTTGTTTAAGGCAAAATAATCCAAATGAAATGAGAGAAACCCCCAAAGGAACAAAAAAATATAAAATAACATTTGGAATGGCGTTGTATCAGGGACTCTCTCTTGCAGTGCACCAGAGCTGTCACGTTACGCGGTTCCAGGAAGAAGATTTTAGCCCAGTCTGGGATTTTCAACAACCCTATCGTGAAGCTTTATCAGACCCGCAGCACTGATTTCAGTGGGTAGATTTGGGAGTAGAAATACCACACTGCTTTGGAATGTAAATTCAAAACTAGAACTGGCTAAAAAGTCTTGGTTCTGGAAATGAGGATCTTGGCAGCTCTGCTCTATCCACCTGACCCCTCTCTCTCTAGACCACTACGAATCCCCTCCCCAACAGTCTACCCTGTCTGTGGGTTTTCATGAGCAGGACAATAATTTGTATTCAAATGTATCATATTACTTCATGATTATACTAAACATAATATTTATGTCTCTACTCAGACCTAAATTATGGATCATTTCAGTTCAAACTGTCAATCAATTATTCCATTATGAAATGAATACAACAGTTTGGTTCTCTTCCTGAAAATCCTTCTCCATACTGTTTTTGCTTGAATTCCTCATGTATTCATCTTATTGCATATTCACGTCATTTCAAACTCAAGTTTTGCATGTATGGTTAAATGATGTTCATCTTGACTTGTGACTGAGAGTTGTTCATATACCTAGAGATCTGAGTAATATCTAATGTTATCTCTGTAAACAAGAACAGTTGTTGCCTAGTCTTTATGGACTACTCCTATCTTTTTAGTACCACTAAGGCAGTGGTTCTCAACCCAGTGACTGGGAGACACTCAGCCATTCGTGTGTTCAGGATTTCCACAATGAATATGCATATGATAAATATGCTTACAATTGAGGCAGCACAGAGGGTCCCTTTAACTAAGGTGCGTAGGCGCCTACGCGTATCCAACGTGCATCAATTTGGAAGTACTGCCCAGCTACCGTGTGTCCCAGGTGATAATTCCATTTTTTTATGTGTGTCCGATATGCGTGTCCGAAAATATTTTTTATTTTCTGCCATGTGGCGCTAATGGGGTGGTAATCGTCAGTGTATGCACGCTGACGATTACTGGCCGGTTAACGTGTGATACCTTACCGCTAAGTCAATGGGTGGCGGTAAGGTCTCAAGCCCACAATGGACCTGCACTAATTTTTATTTTGTCGCAAGTCCATTTTCGGACAAAATAAAAAGGCCTTTTTTGCAGGCGCGCTGAAAAACAGACCTGCGCGCATCCAGTACATGCATCTACAACAGCGCAGGCCATTTTTCGGCGCACCTTAGTAAAAAAGACCTCAGAATCTATTTCATACATATTCATTGTGGATATTCTGAAAGCCTGAATGGCTGGGTGTGTCCCATGGACTGGGTTGAGAACTGCTGTGCTCAAGTGATCTTAAGGAATTTTCTTTTTTTTTTTTTATGCCTATGCAGCAGGAAAAAAAAACTGCTATGAAAAGCAACTTACGCAGACATATGACAGACATATGACACTCAAACACAATTCACTAAGATTTTATCTATCTATATATCAGGTACAATGTATTACACATAGTCACTGCACAATATAAGAAATAAAAATATTAGCTGGCAGTTCAGAGAAGGAAGGGACCATAAAAATCACTGCTTTGGATTTTTAGGCAGGCTGAGCTACAGTACTGTCCACTGCTGGGAAGCCGTATTAATAGCAGTTGGTTAGCAGGTAGAAGACCTATGCATGGACTTGCCTGTGTCTGGGCATCTCTTGCTGTGACCTTCCTCTTTCCTAGCTGTCAGAGGTTGCGTCCAGGCTCCTAGCAATGTCTCTCTTGTTATTAGTAACTGTTTGGCAGGAACTCCTCTGGGGCTGATCATAAAACCTGAGAATGGTTTAGCTGTCATCCTTTGCAATTAAACCAGTTTATAGTAGGTGCAAACAGAGGTTATTTGATCCGCTGAGGCTAAAAGGAAATCCCAAGGTATACTGGGCAAAACTAGTTTATAGTACAATACAAGCCTAAATACGTACTCCAAGCTGGCTTACTTTGTAACAAAATATATTGTGGACTAAGTGGCTCTGTACTCAAGACAGGTTCTCTCATTTATCAGTCTTAGAAGTTACACTGAGTTTTCTCTAGTTGCGAAGACCTTTGGGGGGTACAGTATAATTAGGCTTGAACGCTGGACGGAGCCTTGTGAATAAAGTAAAAGTTAAGCACTGTACTAAAAGAAAGTAGAAGAAACATTGCTCTCAGTATATGAACGTGATTTTACTGCCAATACTAAGTATTTTGGTATTCATAAATGTGTTTATGTCATCATGTCCGTGATTAATACAGTATTATTTAAAGAAATGAGGGTGGAGAGAGGCCATACGACTAGCTGTATGGGTAACAGCAATGTTCAGCTGCTCTTTGTATAGCTAAACTGTTTAATTTAAGCCTGTGATAATGCTGTCTTAAAATAAACTTCATAGCTATAGCCCTCATTTTATAAAGCCCTCTTCACGTTTGATACATGAATAAACTGGCACTTAAATGTTTATCTTGCATAAGTGTCTAAGTCCTCATTTTACAAAGCCGGGTTATGCATGTATCAAACCCGTGGTAAGGGGGGAGGGGTCTGGGTGTGCCGTAGGGGGACAAGGGTGTGGTAAGTTCATAAATGGGGCCTTTTTACTAAGCTTAAGCATCTATACTGCACCCAACGTGCGCCAAAATGGAGTTACCGACCAACTACTGTGTGGCTCTTGCGGTAATTTCATTTTTGGTGCATGTCCGATACGCACATCTGAAAAATATTTTTTTATTTTGGGGCGCGCGAAATGGATGTGCTCCAAGTGGCATTTGGCGAATGTAGGTCATTACCACCTGGTTACCACGTGAGTCCTTACCACTAGGTCAATGGCTGGCGGTAAGATCTCAGACCCAAAATGGACGTGAGGTAATTTTCATTTTAGTCACAAAAAAGAGGGAATACAGCATACAAAAGCAACCAACCAACCAACCAAACAAAGCAAACACTGGGCCTTCAGGATTGAGAAAAATGTAGTTCTTTATTTATAATGGAGACCCGACACGGTCCGTGTTTTGGCGTACAAACGCCTGCATCAGGGGTCAAGGGACTCCTATAGGTCAGCAAGATAATAAGTTGACAAAGACGTGGAATAAACAATCAGGTTTACACGGCTGAAGGCGTTCTACAAACAAGCTGTTTAAACAGCGGGTAATATAACCTGATTGTTTATTCCACGTCTTTGTCAACTTATTATCTTGCTGACCTATAGGAGTCCCTTGACCCCTGATGCAGGCGTTTGTATGCCGAAACACGGACCGTGTCGGGTCTCCATTATAAATAAAGAACTACATTTTTCTCAATCCTGAAGGCCCAGTGTTTGCTTTGTTTGTTTGTAATTTTCATTTTGCCACATGTCCATTTTCGGCAAAAAAAGGCCTTTTTTACAGGTGTGCTAAAAAATGGATTGGCGCGCCCAAAACCCATGCCTACACTACTGCAAGCCATTTTTCAGCGCGCCTTTGTAAAAGGACCCCTATGTCCTAAAAGATTGACATTGGGAGTTACCTCTGCTACCAAGCATGTGTAGGATTTGATAAACAGCTGCTATTGAGCAGAACTCCGCTGGAGGGATTAGGGGAGGTTGTCATCATCTTAATCCCCTAGTGATTTTTGTTCTCCCCAAATGCTAAACTGGCAACAGAAACTGGCCATTGTGACTTCTTTGGGATGATACCCAGTTTGGGGCTCCTTTTACAAAGTCACGCTAACAATTCCGGTGCAGCAAATGCTACTAAACCCATTCAATTCCTATGGGCTTCGTCACATTTGCTGAGTCGAAATCGCTAGCGCGGCTTAATGAAAGGAGCCCTAAGTTTCTAAGGTCGCAAAGATAACCAGTTATTTGCCTGCTGTGGACCCATAAATATTTTATACATTAATTTTTCTAAAATGGATGTCTATGCTGCACACACCCATCACATAAACATCCATTTCTCCTGTATTTTAGAACAGACTCTACATCGGCAGATTCTGTTCTGAAATACTGGTGAAACTTGAGGTGCTCTGACCAGCACATCTCAATCCCTACTTCTGCAACCTGTGTAAAATAGGGCTGTATGTGTATAGCAGCTGATTACTATGGAGGTGACTTTTTTTCACATGTAAAAACCTGGTTTACATATGTAAAAGGGTTTATAATAAAATTACCTCATGGGTTACATGTGTCAAAGTACACAAATTGCTAAGAAGGCACCTACCTTTATGGAAACCACATGCAAAAGTTCTGGGGTGAATGTGGGCAGAGTTGTGATTTATGGGTTTACATACTGTATGTACTTTATGTGTTTATATTTATGCTAATTCCCAAGCAAGTGTAACTAAACAGGCGTCAATCTAGTCACTATTTCTGCTGGTTTAAGCCTAGTAATTTATAAAGACACATGGAGGGGCATTTTCCAGGAATGTCCAAGTCTGAATTGGGACATCATGTTTATAACATCCTTCCCCCCCCCCCCCCCCCCCCCCCCCCAAAAAAAAAATTGTCTATCTCACAGCCTTTTCAAACAGGGAAAATAATTGAGAAGGGTGGTTTTGCACTGAAGACGTCCAAAATGAACAGCTATTTTCCCAAACTGAAATATCCAAAATATGAACACCAAAAAAGCAGGCAGAAAATTGGCTGTCTGACATCATTTATATAAAAATGGCCAAACAGACGTCATTGCAGAGGGGCAGCCTAGAGGTCAGTGCAGTGGACTTTAAACAATGGGACCCAGAAACAATTCCCACCTTAATTTTTTTTACATATGCTATTGCAGAGGCGTAGCCAGACTTCGGCGGGAGGGGGGTCCAGAGCCCAAGGTGAAGGAGCACATTTTAGTCCCCGCCACATTTGACCCCCCCTGGCGGCACCGCCCCTCTCCCGTCCCTTTCTACCCCGCCTCCCGCCGCCGCCAACCCTCCCCCGCCACCATCAGGTACCCAACCCCCACCAGCTGAAGTCCCCTTCAGCGCCAGTCTCCGAGTGCGGCGCGTTCGTTGATCTGGATTCTGTTTCTGTGAGTCTTGACATCCTGCACGCTACGTGCAGGACGTCAGGACTCACAGAAACAGAATCCAGATCAGCAACGCGCCGGAGAACGGCACTGAAGAGGAATTCGGCTGGCGGGGGTTGGAGGAACCCCGTCAGCAAAGGTACTGTACCTGATGACAACGGCGGGGGAAGGTTGGCGGCGGTGGGAGGGGGTCAAATGTGGTGGGGGAGGGTCGTGGCAGGGGGGGGGTGAAAGCAGGGGGGCCAGGGCTAAATCTGTGTGGGCTCATGCCCCCGTGGTTCCACCTAGCTATGCCCCTGTGTTATTGTGAGCCCCACATGAACAGATAAAAACCTACTGTCCCTAAAGGTCCACCACTACAATAGCCATCACACATGCAGGCGTCTTATAAATTCAAATACAGTAAGTATTTCTATATTCCAAGAGGGCTCACATATTTGTACAGAAATAAAAGACAGGGGAAATTACATCTAGGTCCTGTTATTCAAAGTCCACTGCACTGACCATTAGGCCACTTCTTACACTTGTTTGCTGCTCTTCTAGGAATGGCCATAATACCTGTAGCTTTCATAGGGCCTGATATCCACTGTCACTTTCAAATCTTATGGGGTGGGAGCAGGGGCGTAGCCAGACACCCAATTTTGGGTGGGCAGAAGAACTCTGCCATGTCCCACAAGTGATTTGGTCTCTCCCTCTCCCACCTGCATGCCATATGGTCTCTCAAACACCCCCCTCCCTCATATACCTTCTAAATAGCAGATTTTCATCGGCAGCGAGCAGCAGCTAATACACACTGCTCATGTTAGCCCCACAGCCTTCCCTCTGATGCAACTTCCTGTTTCTGCATAGGCGGGACTACATCAGAGGGAAGGCTGTAGGGCCGATGTGAGAAGTATGTGTCAGTCGCTGCTTGCTGCAGGCGAAGATCTGCTATTTACAAGGTATGCAGGAGAGACCGTTGTTGGGAGTTTTCGGATGGTGGGGCTTGGGGATCCCTGCCAGCCACATCATAGGTGTGCTGCTACTGGGTGGGTGGGCCTGAACCTAAAGTGGGTGTACCTGGGCCCACCTGGGCCCACCCTTGGCTATGCCACTGGGTGGGAGAGGTCAGTAACCACTGGGAGATGGAGGAGGGGTCATGCCTTCATCCCTTCAGTGGTCAGCTGCTCAATCAGGGCAACATTTTGTACCCTGGATGTGATTTAAACAGGTCTAGATAAAAATGTCCTTTTTTTTGTCGTGGACATTTCTTCCTGTTTCATACACCAAGACTTCTTCCTGAGCCCTCTATCCCAGTAGGTATCACTCTTATTGATGACTGACCCCCGGGGCTGTGGGTGCTGCCTTATCCCCATTTCCAGCCCTGGGACTACCAGAGATAGAGAGGACCCAATCTGTGAATTAAACTAGAAAACATTTGCAGAAGCTGTGTATTACTGCCATTGGGCTGGTCCTGATGTGATATTAAATGTGGAATAGAAGACAAGAGAGAGAGAGAGAGAGAGAGAGAGAGAGAGAGAGAGAGAGAGAGAGAGAGAGAGAGAGAGCAAACAAATCTTGAAAGTGTCTAGGACAGAAAATTTTAAAGTAATGTCTGTGTAAAAAATTGAAATAAAAAAGAGAGGTACAACTCACAGTCAGAGCTTGCAAAGAATGAGAAGAAACAGCCAGATTGACATTGCTTACTTTTATTAACTCATCTACAATTAGCCCATAACTTAGATACAATTTGGTTTGTGCCATATGGGCTGACATTGTGCAGAAAATTACCCCCCATGTAGGTGACAGCCTGTCACAGTGAAGGAAGATTAACATAAAACCAACAGCACATCCTTAATAGTTATATAATGGTTGCTGCAATATCCCATAAAACACACCTTGTTTTTACACACAACCTATCATGCTGCCACTTCAAGTACTGGCCATAGTCTCGAGTTAGTTTTGCAGAAAGACATGACATTCCTATGCACATTTTGAGGCAGTGCCCTACACGCTGCCTGTTTCCAATGAAATGAATTCTGTTATGTAAATACTAGTTTAATGTTCCTAGCTGTTAGTGACCACTGATGTGGCTCTCTGGTTTTTAATGCTGCAGTGCTGGAGGATGCCAAATGTTCTGCCGTTTAATAATCGGTAGCATGCAGAGCACTTATCAAAATGCCACTACTCTGAGCATCTGTTGTTATTAAGTAAGATGGTCAAATGTTGTATAGCACTTCAATTTTGTTTTTCACATCACTTACAGAGCAAAAATAATATGCAGTTTGTGCATCAGACTAATGGGCTGCTGCAGCTGTGCCAATTGCTATGTTTTAGGCTGCTGTTTATTTCAAATTGCAGATGAGGCTTTGCCCTTTTCACCAGGTATTGCAAAACATTACACAGTCTGTTATTAAATTCAGTGAGATCTTGATGCTCACACTGTGTATTTATGATGATGTTCTGACTTTTTCCACACATATTTCTATCACTGTTAGGAAGTGTTTCTATTCCTTGCGTCTGGCGCACTCTCTCCATCCATTCCTTAAGAATGATAGTTGTGCCAATTTATTTTATGCACTGGTTGTTTTGAATGTGGATTACTGCAACGTCGTGTATACTGGTCTTCCTGAGATTTCTCTTTGTAAATTGCAGACAGTATACAACACTGCCATCTGTATTCTTCGGATGCTTGATGTTCTGATCAGGTAACACCTTTCCTGAGAGAGCATCATTGGCTTCCCATAAAATATTGAATAATTCACAAAATCCTGACCATCACTTTCAAAGCCCTATGCTTAGGCTCCCCTCTATATTTCGCTAGTTTTATCCAGTGAGGAACGCGGCACAGATGGTGATGAAAGCCAGCAGATTTTCCCATGCAGCACTGCAATGCCGTCATGCGCACTGTAGTGTGGAGGAGGAGCACAAAGCAGCAGATTCCAGAGTGAAACCGGACGGGGAGTAAGCGACAGAGTAGCGGTGCCGACGTGCAGTGCTACAATGCCTATGTCTACCCACTTCTGGATCAGGACCCGGCCCGCACTTTAAAAAAATGTGGTAGGTAAGAGGAAGAGGACCGTAGAGTTGTCAGCTGCGTGGGTGGGCCTGAGTTGAGATTGGATGGGCCTGGGCCCACCCGTAGCTACGCCCCTGGTTTTATCACTCTCTATTCCCCTGCCCGCAAGCTGCATTTGATTGCCGTTTGCCTGTACCACCTGTTCGTTGTTCCCAACTTAGCTCTATATGTGCCACTGCGTTCTTTTGTTTGCTCCCTTTTCTTTGGAACTCCTTACCATCTCCTTTGAAGTCAGAGCTTTATTTCCCTCATTTCCATTGTCTTCTTAAAGCATATTTGTTTTCTCAGGCATTTCTCAGGCATTTCCTTTAACTCGAACTTCCCTGGATCAGGACCTTGGCAAATAACTGATTTCTCTGCTTCCTTACCCATCTTGATCTTTTCTATTCCTTCTCTGTTCTAATCTACTCTGTCCTATTTGATATTGGCATTCCTTTCATTTTTCTGCCATTTTAGCCTCGTTTCGGCACCTTACATCTGTTGGAACGTGTCTCTGCACCCAAAGCTGGGTGGTGAATTAGCACCTATCTCTAGGCACCATTTTTAGAATTCCTCCCTAATTGTAAATAGCGGCAATGTAAAATTGACATTTATTTATATGATCCGCCGGATTCTATATATCGCACCTAGCATTCCACGCCAAAGTCCAATCAGCGTTTTTAACAGCACTTAACAAGCAATAAAGAGTACTAATTGGCAATAATTAGAATTTATGTGCACAACTTGCTAAGCGTATTCTGCAACGCACAGCACCTAAATACTAATGCACAGAGCCAAAAGGGGCATGGTTATGGGTGGGGGAATGGGCATTTTGTGGGCATTCCAAAATTTCCGTGCACTGTTACAGAATATGGCCCTCTGCACCTAAAGCTACGCTCAGGTATTTATGCTATGTTTTCCTTGGTGTAAATGAATGCGTACAGTTTAGGCGCTAAGATATCAACTAAGCGTATTCTATATACTATGCCTAAATCTAGGTGCTGCTTATAGAATAAACGTAGGCAGAAATATTTCCATGCAGATTTTTCAGGCACTATATATAGAATCTAGCCCTATATGCCACATATGAACATGCTTCTAGTTAGACATGTAGATGATGCACAAACTTTCTAAAATAACATCTTGTGTTTTGAAATCCAAGAAAGCACTTTTTTAAAGCTTAAACCAGGTTCAGCGGGATGCTATAGGACCTCGCAAAATCTCTATCTCCTCTTCTGAACCAGTGACAATTGAAATATCATCAACATACCGAAAGAATCCTTCCAATGATAAATAGGCTGTGCAAGATTTATGAAATACTAGTGGAACCAAGCCCGTTTCGTCAAAAATGAAACGGGCCCTAGGAAGGCTCTCATCAAGGTGATTTTTCCTCTCTCCCCTGCCCTCCCCTCCATTCCAGCGATTCTTCCCTCCCCTCTCATCCCCTCCGTGTCCCGTGATTCAACCTCCTCTCCATGTGCAGTGATTTTCCTCTGCCCTGCTGTCTCCTCCATGTCCCGCGATTCTGTCCTCCCCTCCATATCCAGTGATTCTCCTCTGCCCTGCCGTCCCCTCCGTATACCAGGATTCTGGCCTCCCCTCCATGTCCAGTGATTCTCCTCTGCCCTGCCCTCCCCTCCGTGTCCCGCGATTCTGTTCTCCCCCAAAGGTCCAGTGATTCTCCCTTGACCTGCCCTCACCTCTGTGTCCCGTGATTCTGCCCTCCCCTCCATGTCCAGCGATTCTCCTCTGCCCTGCCCTCCCATCCGTGTCCCGCGATTCTCTCCTCTCCTCCCATCCCATCCATGTCCATCGATTCTCTTCTGCCCTGCCCTCCCCTCACCTTGATGTCTCGTGATTCTGCCCTCCCCAGCGATTCTCCTCTGCTCTGCCCTCCCATCCATGTCCCGCGACTCTCCTCTCCTACGATCCCATCCATGTCCATTGATTCTCCTCTGCCCTGCTCTCCCCTCACCTCGATGTCCCGTGATTCTGTTCTCCCCTCCAGCATTCTGTTGCCTTCACTTGCTTGCGTTTGTAACATCCTGACGTCAGCTCGCCTCCAGCATTCCCTTCCCTCTCACTGTTCTGCCCTCTGATGTCATTTTATCTTTAAGCGAGGGCGGGACAGTGAGAGGGAAGGGAACGCTGGAAGCTTGCTGATGTCAGGATGTTACGAACCCAGACAGCCAGCCAGACATAGAATGTTGACGGTACAAATTATTATATTAGATTGTGGGAAAGCCTAACTCCTCAGAAAAATATGAAAGGAGAGTTTTTCCATGTCCCTTTTTGTCAGTGTTGCAAAGAGAGTGAAACGGCCTTTTGGATATAGCTGAGGAGAGTTTTGGTCACTAGAGAGCTGTCTATAATTTCTAAGTGTGGTGTCTTGTTGGTTTGTTTCCCCCTTTGGTGTTCCCCATTTTTTTCTATTCTTTGTCTGTTGGGGAGAAACAAAGTATGTCAGTGTTATTTGTTAGTTTGTAGAAAACGATACTGTGGCTGCATAAGACTGTGTGGAGGCAAAATTGTCAAACTCAAGACACATGTGAAGACCAGAAGAGATCTGCAATCATCAATCAAGCTCAAGAAGATAGAAGAACACCTTAAGGCCATCCTGAGATCAGAACAGGTTGAGAGTCTCCTTTGAGACCTGGATGTGACAGCAGAACTGGCTTCAGAGGAAGAAGGTAAGAATATTCATTTGAGTACACATAAATATATTCATGAAATGGGGTGGTTTCTTTGTAATACATTGACATCCCCTTACACTGCATAGTTCTTATTTTTATTCTGGTAGCTATGCAGATAGATACATCTTGAAGACAGGAAAATTAACTACATTTTACAATATTAATGAATAGCATTCATCCAATGTTGCATCAATAACTTCCAAATCTAAACATCTTGGTTAATACATTCAGATACTCAGGTCTTGGAGTGAGAGCAGGATAAGAGGTTCCATCATTCAAAAGATATAGATGTGATTTACTAAGGCTTTTCTACTGTTATATATCCATGGGAAAAGAGCTTAGTACATCAGAGAAGACAGAAAAGGCAGATAGAGAGTTAACAGAAAGAGGATACTAATGTTAATTATAGCATTTCTCAAATGCACTTCCTCTCTTTTATAGAGATCCCAGTAGTTAGACTATCCAGAATGCATTTCTGTCATTAGCAATGGAATGACAGAAGGTTGAACCTGGACCTTAGCAGGAGATGGAACTGGATTTCTTTCACTGGAGATGCAAAAGGTACAACTAGAATTCAGGAGAAGGATCCTGGAAGACCTATACCTATTGGCCTACAATAGCAAGATTCTAGGTAGAAAACTGAAATCCATAATGGAAGACATAAATAAATGTGTTCTGATATTCAAAAACACACAAGAAAAATGTTTAGAAAGAGGACATATTGCAAACATCATAGATGTTTTAAGATAAACATTTTCACCATTCGGAAATACACTATGTAAAATGTAGAATGGCGGTAACGGTCCTCGCATTGAGAAAATGTCCATGGCAGTACCAGCACATCCTCTCCACGTAGTAAATGTGCATATATACCTCCTGCAAGTGGAGGGACATTCCTCAGTGTAGACATTTATTTATTAGGATTTATTTACCGCCTTTTTGAAGGAATTCACTCAGGGCAGTGTACAGTAAGAATAGATCAAACATGAGCAATAGGCAATTACAGCAGTAAAAATATTCAAGTAACAATACAAAGTATGGCATGGTATATTACTTAATCTATTGGGGACCACTGGTTAACTATCTCTCTTTCTATACATATACCGGATGGTGATAGGATATTCGTCTCGCAGCATGTGAATATTGATCATTACTTATCAACCCAGGATCTCAACGCTACCAAGCTTGGCTATTCAATATAGAATACTTGCTCTTTCCTTCTTAGTTTTTAAGAGCGTCACCGCTTTATCATTGGAGCCATGTATCTATCATCGGTCCTTATTCTTTTTATTTTATTTTATTGTGACGGGAGCACTACCAACCAATGTAAAAAAACTCTTTAAGGAGAAAAAACAAAGGTTACTTAGAGGGGCATAATCAAATGGGGACGACCATCTCTAAGGGCGCACATCTCTAAGGACGTCCTGGCGAAGGGGCGGGGAAACCCATATTATTGAAACAAGATGGGCGTCCATCTTTCGTTTTGATAATACAGTCGGGGACGCCGAAATCACACAATTTAGGTCGACCAAAGAGATAGTCGTCCTTAGGTCGTCCTTAGAGATGGTCGTCCCCGCTTTTCTGCGATAATGGAAATCGAGGACGCCCATCTCAGAAATGACCAAATCCAAGCCATTTGGTCATGGAAGGAGCCAACATTCATACTGCACTGGTCCCCCTCACATGCCAAGACACCAACCGGGCACCCTAGGGTGCACTGCATTGGACTTCACAAATTGCTCCCAGGTGCATAGCTCCCTTACTTTGGGTGCTGAGCCCCCCAAAGCCCCCTCCCCACTCCCCACAACTGTACAACACTACCATAGCCCTTACAGGTGAAGGGGGGCACCTACATGTGGGTGCAGTGGGTTTTGAGTGGGTTTTGAAGGGCTCACATTTACCACCACAAGCGTAGTGACCCCAATAAGCTATTTTGTGCAGACATTGGGTATAGCTATGGGGGCAACTTTTGCCCCCTCCATAGCGAATTTGTTTATGGCATACACAGAAAAGCAACATGTGTATACGTCTTCCAAATTCCACAAAATAGCTTATTGGGGTTGCTACATTGATGACATATTTGTGTTATGGGATGGGACGATAAACATAGTAACATACATAGTAACATAGTAGATGACGGCAGAAAAAGACCTGCACGGTCCATCCAGTCTGCCCAACAAGATAAACTCGTATGTGCTACTTTTTGTGTATACCTTACCTTGATTTGTACCTGTCCTTTTCAGGGCACAGACTGTATAAGTCTGCCAAGCACTATCCCCGCCTCCCAACCACTAGCCCCCGCCTCCCACTACTGGTTCTGACACAGACCGTATAAGTCTGCCCAGCACTATCCCTGCCTCCCAACCACCAGTCCCGCCTCCCACCACCGGCTCTGCCACCCAATCTCGGCTAAGCTCCTTAGGATCCATTCCTTCTGAACAGGATTCCTTTATGTTTATCCCACGAATTGGAACAATTCGAAGAAGAACTGAATCAGTGCCATCCCACAATTAAATTTGATTACAAAGCACATTCGAACTGTGTGAATTTTTTGCATATATATGGATCTGTAAGGAGGGTCAATGGATCTATACAGAAATTTACACTAAACCGACTGACAGTAACTCATTGTTGTTGTTTGACAGTATGCACCCCAAACATTTAGTTACCAGTCTCCAGTTTTCACAGTTCCTAAGATATATGAGAATATGTGACTCCACTCAAACATACTGTATAAAATCTGAAGATTTAAAGAATAAATTTATTGAAAGGGGTTATCCTCCTAGAATGGTTAAACAGGCTCAAAAAATAGCACGGTTTAATGACCGAGACTGGCTATTGAGCCCAAGAAATAGAGAGAAAGAATCCAAGATTAATTGCATTCTAAAATATACTAAACAATCAGAGAAAGTATCAGCGATTATTAAAAAACTTTGGAATATACTGCAACACATGATGTGTTTAAAGAGCAGAAGTTAATGGTATCCTACCCTAGGAATACCAATATACAAGACACAATATGTAATCAGACGTATGGAGTAAGTGTGAGATGACAAAAGGATATAATAGCAAATGTGGAAAATGTTGCATTTGTCCCAACATAATAGAAGGCACAGTACTGACATGGCAGCATGGCCAGCAGTGAATTGAAGTGAAGGGCAACACAAATTGTGATTCTACAAATGTCATATATGCATGCAGATGTCCTTGTAGCAAAATCTATATAGGGCACACATCTCGCCTTCACGTCACTGCCCCTGGAGTAAGACCCCGGAGGTGTGCAGCGACGTGACAGACGCGAGAAGGAGCGGCTGCAGAGACTGCATTTTAAGACTCGTGCATTTGCGAATGATTTGGGCTGGGTTTATCGCTTTTTTTCTTTTTGTAGCAGCCGCTGCTGCTCAACAAGAGAAGCAGCAGTGTCTGGACAGCGCTACCATTGGCAGCTGTGGGTGGCGAGGGGGGTTTGATGCGCTGGGAAGGGAGGGTCACTGGATATGGGTAGCTGGAGGAGGGGGGAGGGGAGGGTCGCTGGACATGGGTGGCTCCAGGGGGGGGCAGGGGGAGAGAAGGGTCACTGGACATGGATGGCTGAAGGGGGGAAGGGAAGAGGGAGGTGAGGAGGGGGTCCTGAGACCAGAGAGGTGAGGATGGGGAGGGGGCCCTGTGAGGGGGGATGGGGACTCACACTCACTCACTCACTCACTGTCTCTCACATACACTCTCTCTGACACACTCCCTGTCTACCACACACTATCTCTCTGTCACACAGACACTCTGTCTCTCACACACACTCTCTCTCACATACACACACACACACACACACACACACACACACACACACACACACACACACACACTCTGTCTCTCTCTCATTCTCTGTCTGACACACACACTCCATCTCTCACACACACACTCTCTCTCAAACATACACACTCCGAGGAAAATTTGTGTCAGAAACGGGCCTTTTTTTACTAGTAAATAAATAAATCTAGTATTGGAGTATGTTATACTATTTGATGATTTCCTTATATTAGATTTCCTTCCTACATAGATTATAAATTTCCTTTTTCAAGAAATTGTTCCTGACTTTTCTGAAATTGCATTACAAAAATATTAACAAAGAAATGGGAAATAAAATGGAGAATATAATATTTCCTCTGTATCACTCCATGGTACAAATGGAACAACAAAAGGTACAGAGAAGAGTGACCAAAATGATAAAAGGGATGGAATGACTCTTCTATAAGGAAAGGCTAAGGGACCCTTTTACTAAGCTGGGTTAGCCACTAACACATGCCTAAAGCAGGAAAAATAGCCTTACACAGAATACACAAAAGCATGCTGTTTTAGTTTTGCATCTACATGTGTGATATTTATTTTTTCTTATCCTTTTTGGGAGGGGGCATGTCAGGGGTGGAGAATAGCTAGAATGCTGTCAATAACGCTGCGCTAACTGGTTAGTGCATCCATAATTCTGGATCCCTTAGCACCTCCTACGTAGGAGTTGTTAAATACTCCAGTGTTATTTTTTTTAAATGGCTATGCACTAATGCTAACATTAGTGCATGGCCAGAAATGCAACAACTAGAAACAAACCCTTTTTGATGGCTTGTGTAAGGATGCTTTGAGCCATTTACTAGCAAAGCTATGTAACATATGTATGTACATGCAACGTCAGTTGCCAATATAATTTTTCTGTGCTCAGACCAAGGTTCAAAGTTTGCATTTACTTGATTAATCACCTAAGCCAAAACCATCAAAGCGATTTACATATAATAAAAGCTCAAACGTACAGAACAATACTTTAAAACTTAAAATTTTAGAACATAAGCAAATATATCAAACATACACATGAAAAATAAAAAATAAGAATAAAAAACAAAGCAAGCAAGCAAACCCACTGTATCTCACAGGATCCCAAGGCCAAGGCAGACCAACAGTTGGAAAAAACAAAATTGAATTAGGAAAAGCTGAAGAGGTGTGTTTTAAGCAAAGCCTTAACTGAGGGGAGAGAGATTTCTGTACGTAAAAACATAGGTAAGTTATTCCAAAGTGTAGGTCCCACTACACTAAACATCACTTTCCGAAATGTAGAAGATGGAATTTTTCGCAGGGAAGGAACAGACCTGTGGACACATACATGCCACTCCCAACAGTCCAGCACTTTTACCTTCTTTGCTAGCATGCCTCCCCCTCAGTTCTGTCTTGTTTTTTTACCCATGCTCTTTATGATACCCAGAAAAAAGTTACAGGTCTTAGTGCTCACAGTAAAGAGAAGAAACAGGCATAAAATCCTTACTAATGCTGACTGCAAAAGAAAGAGTTAACCTTTTATGTCTGCTCAGACCTTTTGTTAAAGCCTCAAAATTAAGCTAAGTTTTGTTCTCTTATGCACTTTTCTGCATCTGTGCTAAACAGCTAATAATTTCATTAGCATGGATAATAATTGGCTATGTACTGATGTCTACACAGGGCTTTTCACTTGATTAATTCATGTGCAAAAATTGTGTGCTAAAGTCAAGCTAATCAGTGCTCACACATTACTGCATTGACCCCTAAGTTGGGACTTGTAGTGGCAGGACAGCAGCAAAGCTTAGGTAAGCATGAGCTGGTCACCATTTACCTCCCCACTTCTCAGATGCAGACAACATAGGTCCAAGGAGAGTAGCAATTACTTCAGCTGCTTAAGGGTGCGTTTTTAAAAAGGGAAACAGTGTGAACAGATAAATAACATTATTCATGTCAGAGGTGGAGCATAGTGTAAGACAGCAGAAAGGAAACAGCCATAGGTCAGCACAGCTCAGATGAACATGCGACAGTCACCAATCATGTCTCTACATGTCAGGTCACACAGATCTGGGAGATCCTGTTCCTGCACTGTTTCTGTCTTGATCTACTATAGCTAGACTAAAAATCTCAATGTTTGAAGTTCTCCTGCTGACCATGAACAATCAAGTCAATATTTAAAGACAAGGGTCAGTGACTACAGCATTTAAATAGTTCATGTATATCCAGCACCACTACCTGACAGCACTAAATATATGTGGAGAGTGTTGACCACTGCCAACATATGGATAGAAACATAGAATTATGATGGCAGATAAGGGCCAAATGGCTCATCCAGTCTGTCCTTCCTCAGTAACCAATAGCTCCTCCTTTTCCTAAGGGACCCCATGTGCCTGTCCCATGCTTTCTTAAATTCCGAAACAGTACTTGTCTCCATGATCTCCACCAGGAGGCCATTCCACGCATCCACCACCCTTTTCATAAAATAGTATTTTCTTAGAGTCTTCCTAAGCCTATTTCCTCTTAACTTCATCATATGCCCTCTCATTCCAGTGTTTTCCTTCATTTGGAAAAGGCACACCTCCTCTGCATTAACGCCACTGAGGTATTTAAAAATCTCTGTCATATCCCCTCTCTCCCGCCTCTCTTCCATTGTATACATGTTGAGGTCCATGAGCCTGTCCTCATATGTTTTATGACAGAGACCTTTAACCAATTTGATAGCCACTCTCTGGACCGACTCCATCAGGTTTATGTCTTTCTGTAGGTGCCGTCTCCAGAATTGCACACAGTACTCCAAATGGGACCTCACCAGAGACTTATACAAGGGCACTATCACCTCTTTTTTCTGCTAGTCATCCCTCTCCTTATGCACCCAAGCATCCTTCTGGCTTTGACCGTTGCCTTTTCTAACCTGCTTGGCCACCTGAAAGTCTTCGGACACAATCACCCCGAAGTCCCGTTCTTCTTCCATACACAGAAGCACTTCACCCCTATACTGTGCCATTCCCTTGGATTATTGTAACCCAAGTGCATGACCCTACATTTCTTAGCATTAAAACTTTGCTGTCAGTTATCAGACCAGTCTTCACGTTTGCGTTATGCTTTGGCAGGGAGGCGGAGGGAGTGAGTGAGCGAGTGAGAGGCAGGGAAGAAAAGCAAAGAGCATGTAAATTCGCGGTTCCTCCAGGCTGCCAGGTAGGAGCAGCTCATTTGGGGGGGGGGGGGGGCACTATCCCCCCTCAGCCCCCCAAACTACGCCCATGAAAACTACACTGGTAACTTTGAGGAACCAGACCAGAGACAAATAAAGCGTGCTGCTGTGCTGAGAGGACTACACGGTGATGTTAATACATTTACAAACTAATTTTTATTGCCTTTTTCTTCTGACTATGGATGGAACAAGACCCATGACCTAATTGTTTTAATAAATATTATTTTCCTTCACCTGAGAAGTGAGGCAGGAGGAAATATAAAGGACAGAGGAGGTGCAGCAGGGTGAGGAGGTGGATCTATTAACGGAAGCTAATGCAGGGTCGTGACCAGGCAAGCGATGGAGAGGATGTTGCTGAGTAAGAGTCATGACTATTCATAGCTGATTCACAGTGGAGCTTTATGGAAGGATTTTTTGAAGAAGTGGGCCTTGAGTCGTTTAAGAAAGATCGGGTAAGTATCTAGGCACCTCAATGCTTTAGGGAGTGCATTCCAGCTCTTAGTGCATAGGTAAGTGAAGCCTGATGAGTAAATTATTTTGCATCATACACCCTGACATAAGTTGTGCACATTGCATGGCCCACTTATAAGTGAGCATGCCTAAGTTTGGTGCACCAGTGCGGCTTTTCTCTAGTATTCTACAATGGTTTAGGTATACCTAAGTGATGTTACAGAATTGGTGCTAAGCAGGCTCCAATGTGACACCTACAACTCAGCACCAAGTCATAGAATTGCCCTCTTAGGGAGTAATTCTATAAGGAGCCATTTAGTTGTGGGTGGTAAGAAGTCACCTAAATGGCCACTTACGTGCATAAATGACTTCTTAAAAAATGCCAACTAGTGGAAAAGTGCATGCCATGATTTGACGGCAAGCACTTTACTGGTTGGCATGCTTATAGGAAGTATTGGGCAGAATGTGGGCAGGGCATACAGGTATGTGTGTAAAGTAAGAAATACTATAATTTACACATGTTCTATCACACACCTAGACATGGGCATTTACACCAGCTATTCTCAACCACATGCTAGTATTCTGTAAAGAAAAGTAGTTGCCTGCTATTATATAGAACGGACCTGAAGGAGGCACCATTGCCAACACCTTTGGTAGGCACCCTGTTATATAATTACCCCTAAACCCCTGAATTCTATAAAAGTTAATAAAAATTACACACACGAATTTGGTGCATGCCCAATGGCATGTGCAATTTAATTGAATAATGAGCTCATTAATGAGCTAACCTTTATACCTTTCAGGAAATCTAGACTGCCCCTGTTTGACTGACTGTACATTTGTCCTTTAGATTGTAAGCTCCTTTGAGCAGGGACTGGCCTTCTATGTTAAATTGTACAGCGCTGTGTAACCCTAGTAGCGTTTTAGAAATGTCAAGTAGTAGTAGTAATCATTAGTGCCAACAATTGGCTCATTGACAAGCAATTATTGGCAATAATTAGATTTAATTAAAATATACATTCACAAACCATGCCTAAATTTTATGAGTGAGTTCAAAAATGGGGCATGGAAATGGGAGGGTCATGGGCAGAATGAGGGCATTCCCAAAATTTACACAGGTAGTTATAGACTAATAGTTATGCGCCTAATTTAGGCATGAAGATTTGCACCACATTTCAGTGGGTGCAAACGGTCACACCTAAATTTAGGCACAATTCCCATATGTAAGCACTATTCTATAAACTGCACCTAGCTTTAAGCATGGGTTATAGAATAGTGCTTTTTCAGCGCTGATTTTTTGGGTGTCATATATATAGAATTCACCCCATAGGAGGAGATTCTATATATGGCACCTAAAAATCAGTGCTGAAATCAGTGCTGACTAAGCATATTCAATAATTGGCACCTAGATTTAAGCGCCGATTATAGAACATGCTTAGTCAATATCTGCGCGCATCCATTTATGCCAACGAAAACCTGGTGTAAATCTCAGAGCGTAGGTTTAGGCGCACTGGGCCACATTCTATAACTAGGTGCCTAAATTTTGGAACACCCATGAAACACCCATTTCCCCACCCACAACCATGCCCATTTTTGCCTCTGCGCATTAGAAATTCAGCGCACATCATTACACTTGGTGAGTTGTGCGCCTAAATTCTAATCAGTGCCAATGAATGCTCATTATTGTTTGTTAAGTGCTGTTATCAGCGCTCATTAGCTTGTTAAGCCAATTAAGTTATGCATGGTGTTATAGAGTCTGCACCAAGTTTGGTGCCTAAATCTAAGCGCACTATATAGAATCCGGGGAATAGTGACTAATTCCAAATGTACAAATCTCTCTAAATATCTTACTCTTTGATTCTTTTCATTTTGTCTCCTGAACTCTGATTCATGATGTCTCTCCTTTCCTTACATTCTTAGCTTTCTCCTCAATCCTGAATCCTTTTTCCTGTCATTTTCATTAATATCTGTAAATCTTCCTGCTATGTCCTCTGTAGCATGGCCCATATCGTTGACCATTCCAAAGAGATACCTGAGACTGTCATCTGCTTGAATGATTCCAGTACTAATAGCCTATTGCGTTTGAAATTGTGTCTTGTTAAAGCTCTAGATCAAATTATTGATCCACCAGTTAGTTTGAATTGTGCATGTTGTGACTTCCCATACATCTCACTCATTGTTTGGTATTTCTTCTCTGTGATTCGAAAGTAAATTTAAGGCTTCTTTGCTCTAACGCTAGTCAAATACTTTTTGGTAGAAAAGCTTGATAACTTAATTTTTAGAAAAGAAAGAGGAAATAGAACACTTTATTTGCTTTCTGTCACTAGTTATTTCTTTCATTTTTGTAACATTTTTAAAAATAAGAGGTAAATCAGATGTACAATGTTTTGAAAGTATAACATCAAAACCCACACATACTTTTAGATAACATATGGGGGTCCATTTCAGAAGGATTTTCTGCCTCTAAAAGAATGTTTAACTTATGAAAAATGACTGTTGTAAAGATGGTGCTTACTTTTATACAACCTGCCCATAGGCATTCCAAGGTGCATAGTTTTATCACTTTTTAAAGGAAATCTTTCCTGTTTAGTTTGCATAAAAATCAGTTTTGATGATCCCTGGACTGAAAAGTGTCCAAAGCTGCTGGAACTTTTATGAGGTCTATTGTAGAAAAGACAATCATTCATTATTATTTAAAATATCCACCTAGTAAAATAGTAACATTTGTAAAAAATAAAATTATGTTCATCCTGTACTCCAATTTAATTTGCATTTTATCAAAAGTTTTTTTGCTATTCATAGATGATCTAACCAAAGAAAATTAGGCTGTTTAATTCTCCATACCTCAAAACTAATTATGCTAACAAATTGGGAAGACAGATTTGAATAAGCTTGCTCTCCAAGAGTTGATCAGGAAGAGGGGCAAAAATTAATAAATCAGTCAATCAGGCTCTCTTACACACCTGGATCTGATCAATCACTCCACAATGGTTTGACTTGGGCTAAGCTTGGGAGTATGCTAATTTAGCCTCTCAAAAAGTGTTTAATTCTGGTTCATAAAATTTGAAGTTTTAAAGAGCAGATAAATGTATACATATAGGAGATCATTTTAGAAAGATACTTCTGTTTGTAAATTCTACATATGGAAAAGGTTTTTTTTTTCTAAAATTATATAGCTGTATTCAGGCATGTAAGTAAACAGGCTGATAATGAATGGGAGAGGAGTTGGGGTGAAGTTGTAATGTGCATGTATGTTTTATAAAACATGCCCATACCCATAGAGAATACCATTTTAGAAAGGATGTACAAATCAGAATTGAGATGTCCAAGCTAGGACGTGCCAGTTCTGCTAGTATTCTAGAATAGGATCTGCTGACTTTGAGCCTGTTCTAACATATATGGCGGAATGGATGTTTGTTCACTGGTTATGTGTAGCAGTAGCATCCATTTAAGAACCATAGGGCAAGATTCTATATATAGGAGGAGATTCTATATATGGTACCTAAAAAATCTGCATGGTAAACATTTCCGCCTAAGGGTATTCTATAAGCGGCACCTAGATTTAGGCACGGAATATAGAATGTGCTTAGTTGATATCCCAGAGTCTAAAACTATGTGCCTCCATTTACACCAGCAAAATTGTGGCGTAAATTCCTGTGCGTAGATTAACGCACATTGGGACATATTCTATAACTATGCAGATAAATTTTGAACCCCCCATGAAAAGCCCATGAAAAGCCCATTTCCCCACCTATATAGCCACACCCCTTTTGAACTGCGTTCATTAGAATTTGGCACAGCTCATTACAGAATATACTTAGCGAGTTGTGCATGTAAATTCTAATTATTACAAATTATTGCTTATTATTGCTTATTAAGTGTTATCAGTGCTGATTAGCTTGTTAATCCAATTAAGTTATGTGCACTATTATAGAATATGCCTGGATTTCAGCACGGATCTCTAGGTGCACTATATAGAATCTAGGGATGGCACCTAAGAAATAGGTGCTGAAAAAACAACACTCAGCGATATTCTATAAAGCACACTTAAAATTAGACGCAGTTTATAGAATAGCACTTACATCTGGGAATAGACATGACCATTTGCACCAACTGAAATGTGGTGCAAATCCTCGCAACTAAATTAGGTGCAGATCCCTACATGTGCAAATTCTAGGTATGCCCGCAATCCACCCAGGACCCTCCTATTTCTGTGCCCCCTTTTCAGACTCATGTAAAATTGAGGCACTGATCAATTACCTAAACTTATGTATGTAACCGCTTATTAAATCCAAGTAGCGCTAATAATTGCTTGTTAAAATGCCAATTATCAGAGTGTGCAAATTTGGTGCATGCTTGGGAAAAAGGCATTTTTTAATGGAGCAGTAAATGGCCATGCGCTAAAATTAAAAGTAGCACGTGGCTATTTACTGCCTGCCTTTGGAATCAGTATAACCTTTGACCTTTTAACTCATATATACAACATCCAGGTCAGACACCATAGGTTTTTCTGCAATCATTGATATATTTTATATTATTGATATATACTTACTTTTACGGTTCTGTATTAGTTGCTACATATTTTTGCTGATGTTACTTATTTACTATATGCAATACATCTTATTTAGATTTTGCTACATCCTTTTGAATCAGTGTAACTTTTGACCTTTTAACTCACATATATAACATCCGGGTCAGACACCATAGTTTTTTCAGCAATCATTGATTTCGGCTCCTGCATGTGGGGTAAGTTTTGGGCGTTATCCTTTTGCAACAGTTTATATTTCTTTGTCAGCATAACATACTCTCCTTAGTTGTTGAGAGGTGTCCGTTCTTTTGAGTCCGGCTTTGTATATTTTATATTTTTCATTTTTTATTTATACAAATTGGTGTTTCCAGTGGTACCAATTTAGTGACAACACTTTCATTTGGGATTTATTCTTCACTTTGTTGGCTCCTGTGTGTTAGCTCCTGTAACAGTTTGTATTTTCTATGACAGTTCACCATATATTCTCCTTAGGAGTTGAGATGTGTCCGGAGCTGCTGTCACGGCATCTGTAATACTTTTTATTTGGGATACATTACCCTTTAATTGAGGATTATTTATGGAACTTTGGAAGGCTAAGTGCTTTGAAAATATGCCTCTAGGTCTATGGCTGGTCGCAGACCCAAAATGGACATGTGGCAACTTTGATTTTGCCACACGTCCATTTTCGGCAAAAATATAAAAAGGCATTTTTTGTATGTGTGCTGAAAAATATTTATGTGCGTGCCCAAAACCCACACTTATACTACCGTAAGCCACTTTTTTACCGTGGCTTAGTAAAAGGACCCCTTAGTAGTGTTGTGTTTTGATGATATTAAAACATAAAAACAGAGAAGATGTTGGCAGAAAAGGACAATTTGGTTCACTCGGGGCTCCTTTTACTAAGCAGCGGTAAGCCCAATGTGGGCTTACCACTCGCTATAGTGGAAGTACCACTAGGCTACCGCAGCATCCCTTGCCATCATTTCTGGTTCTACAAAAATCTATTTATTTTTGTAACGCTGGACTGTACCTGGCGGTAATTGGGAGTGCCGCACACTGCCTGGTTACTGCCGGGTTAGCATTGGAGCCCTTACCACCACCTCAATGGGTGGCAGTAAAGGCTCCCTCCCAAAATGGCCACGCGGCAAGTGCTTTACTTGCCGCCTGGCCAATTCCACAAAAAAGTAAGACCTCCCCTTTTACCAGCTGCGGGAAACGGGGGCCTTGGCACAGGCAGCTCCTTGTAACTCTGGGCAAGTCACTTAACCCTCCATTGCCTGCTGCATTGAGCCTGCCATGAGTGGGAAAGCGCGGGGTACAAATGTAACAAAAGAAAAAAAAACATGTAAAACATGCACCGATGCCAGTGCTGGCCCCCTTTTGCCACAGCCTGGTAAAAGGGGCCCTCAGTCTCCCCATTTATTATTGCTGGGGGTGCTATTACATATCTTCCTTATCTGTGGTCTCTTTTCTCCTTTTTTCTCTGTGGGTCCCTTTGTAGCTATTCCATGCAAGCTTTTATTATGCAAGCATTTTAGCTCCTATAAAGTTAGAAAGCTAGGAGCTGAAATTTAAAAGGATTATGAAAGCCTGCCTTAAAAAGGTCTGCCTTTCTAGTGGCAGCAGCTTCCAAGTTTATTTACTTTTGATATACTGCCAATGGTATACCTTCATGGCAGTTTACAGTAATACAGTTAAAATTCTATTTAAAAGTAGGAAATTACATCATCCTTAAAAAAATAAGAAAAATGTGTAAGTATGTTGTCCTTTCTCCAGTCTCGCTCTCCCAGCCACCTCTGCACTGTTCACACTGCTAAATGCATAAATGCTTTTCAAATTCCAAATGCATCTTTGAGCAAGTGAAGAAATGGTTCTAACAGCAAAACTAAAGGTAGTGTATTCCAGTGTTGGTTCAGTGACACTACACATTCATGAATGGTATAAAAAAATGTATCAGAACGAAGGAATTGTGAGATGATTTTGTTGAGAGGAATGCAGGACTCAACAGGGGCTTGTTCTTTTCCTCCCTCTTTGCCCTTCTTGAAATGCCAGCACCATGGAAAGGTTTAAAACACATAAGAACAGGCACTGTGTATTGGTGATTATTTATCCTTAGGAGATCACATAAAAACATATACAATTAGAAATGTAGCTTGATATAAAGACATAAAATCATATAACAGTGTTGCTGATATCCCATGTATAAGAGCAAATACAACAAAAATAATAGCTTAACAATGGAACAAGGCTAGAGATCGAGACATAGAATAAATCAATGTGTTGGTAAGACCTACAGAATCGGAATGGAGACATGGACCTAGTTGTTAGACATTAGTTGATATATGTAGCAGTAAAGAGCAGTGGAATCTTCCTAGGAACCCCTGCCTAAGATGATAGGTTTTATCTAAGGTAATGGATGGAGAGAGCCTTACATTCTACCAAGTCAGAGTCAAGAGATACTAGCAAGCTCCTGCAAAGAACTGTGAGAACAAGAGGGCCTTTAACTGTCGCTTAAACATTTGGGTCTTTGAAAGGGATGGAACAGACAGTTGATGAGCACTCTCAGATTTAAGGATCTACTAAGCCAATATATTTTTCAGACTGCTGATGAATTTGGAGTGCTTTATGAATTATTAATGAGATTTGAAATGTACTTTCTAGAATACAATCCTGCTGTGAAAAGGGCACACACAGACTAACAGATATCAGACAAGCAAGAAAATAAAGAGATGGTGAATAGCTAAACACAATGATTTCTGACTTAGCCGATTTCAAGGACAGGTGATTGGCAGCCATCCAGGTAGACACTATTTATAGGCACCCATTCAACCACAAAGCAATGTCACTGAAAGAAGTATCAAATGGAAAAAAGAAATGAATGTCATCAGCAAACAAATGGCAGTGAATATCAGTCAAAATTAAACTGGATGTTCACTGCCAGTCACCGGAAATGGCCCGGCCTTGAATATTCAGGCTCAGTGCCGACTGTGGAAGCCAAGCTAACTCTTGCGGTCTGAATGTTGGCCCCAGAGTGCTTTCCTTTTCTGGGAGACCTCCTTGTGGTGTTCCACAGAGATCCCCAATATCCCCATTGCATTATAATATTTATATGGGTTTACTTGGGGATATTGGTTTGGATAATGATGAAAAAATCTTTTCATACATGGACCAGCTAATAAAATTAGGGGTACTACCTTTTGTAAAATTAACAGCTGTGTAAAGAAAATTAGCTCTTGGTTAAATCCTTTTGTCTTAAGCTTAATACCACTAGGTCACTTCTCCATTCAAATATAGTGTGGCAGGATCAAACTAAATTGATTACAATGACTTTGGCACTTACACTCCTAATTCCTAATTCCAGAGGAAGTCCAAACCAGTGGTGTGCTGGAGCCAGCTCGCTCCGGCTCGCAAGAGCCGGTTGTTAAATTTTGCTCGGACTTGCGAGCCGGTTGATGAAAAGCACGAGCCGGCTCTCCCTCCCTCCTCCCTCCGGATCCGGTCCCTCACCGACCCTGCCAGCGCTGACTCTCCCCCACTGCTGGTTCGTGCAGGGCCGGTCTGCCACTTATCTGCCCGCCCTGGCGCCCTCTTCTCCCCCCAAGGATCCTTTTTCTTTTCTTTTAAATTTACCGGCTCCATCTGAGTCTGACCGCATGGGTAGCAGCATCACTGAAAGCGCTCCCCTCCGTCCCGAGTCCCGACGTCGTCTCTAGCAGAAGCTTCCTTATTCATTCAGGAAGCTTCTGCTAGAGACGTCGGGACTCGGGAGGGGAGCACTTTCAGTGACGCTGCTGCCCATGCGGTCGGACTCGGATGGAGCCGGTAAATTTAAAATAAAATAAAAAGGATCCTTGGGGGGAGAAGAGGGTGCCAGGGTGGGCAGGCAGTTGGACATGGGAGTGGGAAGGCAAGGGAGAGAGGACCATCTGGACATGGCAGGGCTCAGGGAGGGAGGGGAATTGTTGGATAGGGATGAATGGAGGGGGCAGGGGACAGATGGGCATGGATGGATATGGATTGCAGGACAGGGCTCAGGGAGAGAGGGGAATTGCTGGATAGGGATGAATGGAGGGGGCAGGGGACAGATGGGCATGGATGGGAGGGCAGGGCTCAGGGAGAGAAGAGAAATTGCTGGACATAGAGGGGAGGGAAGAGAGATGAAGTAGATGAAATGAGGGAAAAGGAAGAGAGGAGAAAAACTGCACATGGATGAAGAAAATAGGCAGAAGCTGAGGACCAGAAATGAAGAAAAAGGAGGAAAGGAAAGAAATAAATGGAAAGGAAGCCCTGGAAACGGAGTTAAGAGGACAGATAGCAGCAGAATCGGATACTGGGCCAACATGATCAGAAACACAGTCACCAGACAACAAAGGTAGAAAAAATAATTTTATTTTCATTATAGTGTTTGGAATATGTTCACTTTGAGAATCAGGTGCTCAACATTAAAAGTTTATATTTATTTACTTATTTATGGCATTTTATCGCACATTAAACATGAATTAGATTGGAACCTGGGATCATTTAATTTTTTTTCCCTGGAGTAATGCATTGCCGCCACCCCCAACCCCCAGGCTCTCTCCCTGGCCATAGCCAGCTCTGCAATTTGGGGGGGGGGGGGGCGCAGAGGGGGACTGGGGAGAGAGCCTGTAAACATTTACCAGCACACCACTGGTCCAAACCCATGTCACTTTAATCCTACTACTGTAGGTAGTAGAAGTTCAGTACAGTTCACTACAATATCCTATTACAGTTCTGGATATAGCTGCAAAAATGGCTCAGAGACTCTGAGGCCTTTCACATCTGTTATAGCTGGGATGTGATTGGATCTGCTGGAACTCTCTAGTTTCTGGATGGTAAACGTTTCCTTCTGCCCCAGTAGATGTTCCTGGACCTCCAATAGATGGGACAGGTCCAGGTTTTCCTGCTGGAAAATATACATATAGTCCAGTCTCTTTTTTTCTTCTTAGTTTCCCAGAAGGAATGCAGAGGGTTCCCCATCCCCCAACAGGGAAGATGCTTAAGTGGCTTCTGTCTCTTACGTAACTTGTATATTTGGCTTCATGGCTGCTTATACCAGCCATGGAGCAAAATATAATTTCTTTAGCCTTTTTGGGTAACTGGGTAACTTGTCAGCCCTGGGTATAATGTATATATGTGAGTGGGCTCAAAAAATAAGTGACTGAGTGCAATGTGTATGTATGTGTGCGAGTGGGAGACTGAAAGACTGAGTGACTGGATGCAGTGTGTGTGAAAGAAGAGAGTACTGGGTAAAATGTGTGTGTGTGCATTTGTGTAAGGGGGTGTAGTAAGGATTGAGTGATTCCCCCCAGGATCATTCCACTCCCTCATCCTCCCAGTCTAGGCTTATGCTTCCCTCACCTTCCTGCTTAGGATCATCCCTGTCTTCATTTGATATACTGCTCGTTATAAAATATCTAAGCGGTTTATAATAAAAAGGGAAATATTGGAGACACAGCAGATCTAACAAGAGGAAATCAATTACAGAACAAGGCTAATATATAATAACAACTATTGGTAATTTATATTATCTACATGGAATGAATTGATCAAACCATTTTATCCCTACAATATAATTACAGTGTAATTCTTAGAACAGAGAAGGAAGGGAGGACAGTGATACTGCAGAACACAGTGAAGGCAGGAGTTAACTGCCACTGGAGCTCACACCAAGACCTTGGCCCGAGGGTCCATTTTGGAAATGCAATAGAATAATAATAGGCTTTTAATGCTGCCTTGAAATGGTGATAAGCGGGCTCCAAATGGATATAAAAAGGAAAAGCATTCCAAAGCATGGGTGCTACATGCTAAGACAGGAGTATCCTGTGTGGTCCTGATGAAGGGATAACTAGTAAGGATTGGTTAGATGAATCAAGTGAACATGAAGGGATGTTAGGAATCAATGAATTAGATGAGATGAGCCAGAATGTAAGGCCTGATGTATGATAGTGAGTATTTTAAACCTAATGTGGAAAGAAACTGATAACCAATGTTCGCTTTGTAAAAGTGGGGTAACGATGAAATTTCTTAGTCTCTTTGAAAAGATTTATTGAAGTATTTTGTATCAATTCACTCATCCCTTTTCTCACATTTTCAAGCTTGATCTCCTCCTTCTCACCATTCCACCATATTTACCTCCCCTCAACACTTACACTTACCTTCACTAACTTCCCTCACTCCAGATTCACCCCAAAGCAAACCCACAGGGACCCTTTCTGGTACCTTCCAACCCCTCCGCTGCCAAAACCTTTTCAATATTGTCAGAAAAATTAGCAGGATATTGAGAAGGAACAGAATAAGTTTGCCTAAAGCCTTCTCACAGATCTAGTGTAACTGCGGTCATGTAAATACAACAGGGACTTGTGTAATTTATAGTATTCTCTAAGTTAGTGCTGTACCTAGCTTGCTTGCCACTCGGGATGGGTCACCGCTAGGCCCCCCGCGAGGCACGTCACCTTCCGAGGCACACCACACCCCAACCCCTGAAGCCCATCACCCCCACAACCCTTCCAACTATCAAGGGAATGCACTGAGCAGTCACGCGGCTGTTGGCTCTGCCAGTCCCCTGCCCCAGAACAGAAAGTAACGTCAGAGGGGGCAGGGGACCAGTGGAGCTGACAGCCGCTCAACTGCACCATGCATCCCCTTGCTGCCTGTACCTGGGATGGACCGCTTCCCACTGCCCCAGCCTTGGTGCACTACTGCTCTAAGTTTCACATGTAAGTGGAACCCCCATCCATGTTCCATCCATGTGTGCATCTCCCTTACATTTAAATGCTATGCCACCTACATGTGCCCTTACTGAATAGTGCTTAGGTTCTTGCTAGCATGTTCATGGCTACATGTGCATTTATGTGAGTAAGAGCTAGTAATCTATACATAAATGTGGATGATCAGTTATAGAATTGCTCTTTATGAGCCTCGTTCAGTAAATGAATCTGAAAAAAGGGCGTCAAAAAATCAGAGCTAAGTACTATTCTATAAAGGGAGCACATAGTGCCAGTCCCCACCCCCAAATTTGGGTACTAGCTTTTTTGCCAGCTGAAACCTCGTGTAAATGCCAGTGCCCAACTCATGACATTTGGGCACATAAATGGCACTAATGTAAAACAAATTTTTGGAATGGCCCTCCCTTAGCCCCACCCTCTTTGGTTGCACTATAGGATTTAGGTGCCCAGGGTTAGAGAATAGTGCACTGGCAGATGTGTGTGCAAATTGTAATTAGTGGTAATTAATGTCAATAATTGATTGTTAGCATCCAATTATTAAGTGTAATTGGCAGCTTAATAAAGTTGTGTTTACATTTTGGGATCACACTCAAATTTGGATGCCCAAGCTTGGGCGGCCTTTATAGAATCTGGGGTTATATGCTTAAGAGGAAAAATATTTTTGAAAGTGAAAGAATAGAAGAAATGAAATACCTTTAAGTAGATTGAGGGGTCCTTTTACAAAGCAGTGGTAAGCCCAACGTGGGCTTACTGCTCGCTAAAACGGAAGTACCGCCGGCCTGCTGTGGTAGCCCGTCGGTAGTTTCCACCCCCAGTCTGCACCATTTCCGGTGCTACAAAAACATTTATATTGTTGTAGCGCCGGTGTGTACCCGGCGGTAATTGGGCAGTGCCACATGCTGCCCAGTTACCAATGAGTTAGCCTGGGAGCCCTTACTGTCACCTCAATGGGTGGCGGTAAGTGCTCCCCCCAAAATGGCCATGTGGCAAGTGCTTTACTTGCTGCACAGCCATTTCTTTAAAAAAAAATAAAGACCTACCTTTTATCCACTGCGGTAAAATGGGGCTTCGGCACACGTCAAAAACACGTGCCGACGCCAGCGCAGGCCCCCTTTTGCCACAGCTTCGTAAAACGACCCATGAGGTAGAAGGCACTATGCAGGAAAACAATTCATGTTTGAAAACACTACTATCAGTGTTGTTAAATGTCTCTAAGCTAAAGATAATTGACCTCGCCCACACCAATCTTGTTTGCTAAATTGTAATTGTGAAACTTAGAAACTCCATATGCCCTGTTTACACAAAGGTTTTCCCCTGTTCAATGCTTAAGGGGAAAATCCTTTGAATATGGAGGACCCATTTAAGTCATTTGTATCTGAATCAAGCATATTAGGACCTATTCAAAACATCACAGGCCGGTGCACACAATCTGCACAGAGTGCATTATAAAACGTCAAATCAATCAGACTAATTGGTTGACTTGACCTTTTTGAGCGAAATAAAGCTGCCTTAGAACAGGCAAAATAGATACCCACTAAAATGTTTTCAATCGATGCTCCTAGAAAATAGAACCTTGTTTAAAAAAAAATCACATAAAAGAAATGGATGTATGCAAAATGCATGCCACATGTCAAATAATCACGTGTTCAGCTTATGTTAGTCTGATCAAAAGTATTTATCTGAAGCAGAGTTTCTCACCAAGACTAATGGAAATCCATAGGACTGGTTTAAAAACTGGCTAAATATTTACCCAGTGATTCACAACCTTATGTTTAAGGCAGGAGTATCAAAACATTTTGTTGTCAGGCTACAGTGAGAAAAAACTTGCTCTTGACCATTTATCCCATTTCCTCCCACCCACACGTATCTATTCTGTGTCACCTCCCAGATTAATTCCCTTTCTCTCTATCCCATGTTCACCCTCTCACTGTCTCTTCTTCCCAGACTGTTATTCACCCACTCTCCCTCTCTGCTCCCTAGTCTCACTCTCCACATTTACAAAAGTATCTCTCTGCATGTCCAGCATCTCGTCTCCCTCATCACTACCCCATGGTTCTGTAGCATTCTTCTATCTTCCCTACCCCCCAGTCTAGCATCTTCTTTTTCTCTTTTCTACCAATCCCCTCTCTATGATCCTCATCTCCCCTACCTCCCATAGTCCAACATCTCTCCCCTCTCTTTTGAAAGGACAAAGCTGTCCGAAAAGGTGGAGGAGTAGCACTGTATATGAAAACAACATAAAAACAACTGAAATTCAGAACATAAGAATAGTCATACTGGGTACAACCAATGATCCATCTAGTCCAGTACTGGGGAAAGGAGGAAGCTTTATGGATTGTTTTGGAGAGAGAAAGTGGAATCTCTGTTCACATAGGTGTCATCTATAGACCTCCAACTCAAACAGAAATATTAGACAAATAGATATACAAGGACTGGGAATGAAAGGTGAATGGTTGCTGCTGGGTGATTTCAACTTGCTGGAAGCAGATTGGATTAGTCCATCTGCAGAATCAGAAAGAAGTACAGAGATAGCCGCTGCCTTTTTTTTTTTTTTTGTTCAATTATTTTTATTAATTTTGAAATAACAAAAAGAAAGGAAATTAAGTACCAGAGACTTAATAATAGTTTTAACAAGTTTGATTATGTACAATACCTGTAATGAAACAGAATCAGGGATCCTAGAGTTGATGTAAACACTGTCTAAAGCCGCTGCCTTTTAAAGTGTTCTCCTCAGGCATATAGGTTGACACTGGATCTTGTGTTCACAAATGGGGAAATGTATCTAATGTCCAGGTGGGTGCCCCTGGACAGTAGTGATCATTACACCATATACTTCAATATAGGAGCTAAATGAGAGTGTAGCTGCATAAAACTCAAAGTCCTTTAAACATGCTGACTTTAACAAAATGAGGGAGTACCTGAAGAAAGACCTAGCGGGATGGGAGATATAAGAGAAGTGGAAAGTCAGTGGCCCAAGCTGAACAGAGCTATAAAAATGGCAACAGATCTTTATGTAAAACAAAAGCAAGAAGAAAAGGAAACCTACTGTATATGGTTCACCAAACAAGTGCCTGAGAGGTCCTTTAACTAAGCTGCGGCAAAAGGTGGCTTATGGTAGCGTTGGCCTTGTGTCTTTGTTTTTTTTTAATGGGCCGGCAAAAGGGCCTGTGGTAAAATTGAAACCAGCGAGTGCCTATTTACAGCTTGAGTCATTAATGCCACCCATTGATTTAGCGGTATGGGCTCACGCACTACATGCACGGTGATCAGTCGGCGTATGCCAACTGGCGATTAACGCCAAAAACGCTGCATTTGATAGGAAATGAAAAATAATTTTGACCCAGCGATATGGGTGCACGCCAAATCCAAATTTACCACTAGTGGGGCACACTAGCCTGGTGGTGGTCTCATTTTGACACACATTGCATGCGCATAGAGCCTACCGTGCCTATGTAAAAGGGCTCCTAAATGAATAAAGGCAAAACAGGTGGCATTTATGAAGTACAGAATTCAGAAAGAAGAATATAGAAAATAATACAGCATAAAACTCAAAGAAGTAAAGCATGAAATATGGCTGGCAAAAGCACAGGCAAAAAAAAAATGGTTAGAGACATAAACAGAAGTGACAAGACTTTTTTTTCCAGGTATATTGGGGAAAGGAGGATAGGATTAAATGGTCATTTTTCTCCATGGAGGAGGTGAATAGTGGAGTGCTGCAGGGATCTGTACTGGGACGGGTAATATTTAACATATTTAACGATAAGTGAGGTGATTAAATTTGCAGATGACACAGAACTATTCAAGGTTGTTAAATCACGTGTGGATTGGGAAAAAATTACAGGAAGACCTTAGGAAACTGGAAGACTGGGCATCCAAATGGCAGATGAAATTTAATGTGGACAAATGCAAAGAAATGCACATTGGGAAGAATAATCCGAATCATAGTTACCTGATGCTAGGCTATGCCCAAGAAAAAGATCTAGGTGTCATTGTAGACAAAATGTTGAAATCTTCTGCCCAGTATGTGGCGGCAGCAGCCAAAAAAGCAAATAGGATGCTAGGAATTAATAGGAAAGGGATGGTAAATAAGACCAAGAATACTATATTGCTCCATGGTACGACCTCACCTTGAGTATTTTGTTCAATTCTGGTCACTGTATCACAAAAAAGATATAGCAGAATTAGAAAAGGTTCAAGGGAGGAACCAAGATGGTGTTTAAGCAGTACATGTAGCTGAGAGCTCCTAATTTCTTAGCATTTTCCCTTTCCTGGTTACCTTTCAATTTTCATTTTCTATGCCAAAGAGAAGAGGAAAACAGAGGGCTAACCCTCCAACCATCTCTGTTACTTCATCTCCTCATCAGACGGTAATGACATCATTTACTGCTCCTGCAATTCAGGATTTATATGGTGCCAAGGTTGAGGATGTGCGTGGGTAACCAGTGAATTTTAAAAAGTAATGGAGACACATGGTCATGTTGATGGGCATGACAAAGTATCCTTGCTGCTGTGTTCTGTTTTGCCTGTAACCATTTTAATTCAGTCCTTGACACCCCAGAACAAATTATATTGCAATAATCTATGCGCGAGCCCACAAAAGCATGAAATAATGTGTGGAGGAACTCAAAGCCTAGATAACTGTGAACTGATCTCAATTTCTGAAGAGCAAAGAAACTAGCTCTCATGACTGATGGTCATTTGTGGAGAGAAGGTTAGCTTTGAATCCCACCCAGCTCCTAGGTACTTGAACATAAGAGGTTTTGTTGGAGGAGTTGCATGGTCTGTAAGCCAGCATGCTGTTGTTTTTTCAGGGTTTAAAATTAACCAGCATTCCTTCAACCATGCAACTTTTTGCAAACAAGTTTGCAATGGAGACAAATCAAAGTTATCAGAAATGGTGTAGTGGGTTAGAAAGATATTGTCTGCGTAGTAATAACCACTTACCTAATGCCTGTACTAGTGAAGCAAGGGGGCTAAGAAAAGATTAAACAATATGGGGGATATAATTGATCCTTGGGAACATTGCAGGAAAGGGGATAGGTACTTGATGAGCCCACAGAAGTAACTACCTTAAAGGATCGGCCTTGAAGGAAAGATGTAAACCTTTGATAGACAGTGTCTGAAATGCCTATAGCTGCACGTTGATATAGTAGAAGGCAGTGATCAATCACATCAAAGGTGGCTGAGAAATCTAAAGAGACTGCTAAGGCAATGCAGCCTTCATTTAGTTTACTGTAGACTTCACTTAAAAGGGTCGTCAAAACAGCTTTGGTGCTGAACCCAGAACTAAAACCAGACTAATGAGGGTAAGCATAGATTCTAAATGTAACTGATGTCGAGTAAACACTGTGGTTTGAACTAACTTAGAAATAAATGTCAAGTTAGAGATAGGGACAATAATTAGCAGAAATGGATGGGTCCAGAGTAGGCTTTTTCAATATAGAACATTCAATAGATCTTTCCAAGGTGCCAGGTATGAGGCCTTCAATCAAACTGCAAACCACAAAATGATGAAGTGTTGGTAGCAGCTCTAAATGGGATAATTTAAACCAATGAGATGGTACACGGTCAAGTTTACAGGTAGTAATATTCATCCATGTCAGTGACTTAGAAAGTGAATCAAAGGAAGGAATATTAAAGGCATCTCAAGTGAGACTAGAGACTGGAAGAGGTGCCTCAGTGCCTCAGAATAAGAACTATTAACTTCAGTAAATTTATCAGCTGAGGGAGATGAAGGTGAATCATTAGATAAGGACTACTAAGATTGGAGGAAATGCAAAATAATGGCCTACTAGACTGAGGAGCATTCTGAATCTGTTTAGAGTAATATGTCCATTTAGCTTTCATCTGTATATAATGTGTACAGCACTGCGTAAATCTAGTAGCACTATAGAAATGATTAGTAGTAGTAGTAACTGAGCATTACAAAAATGCTGCTGGTTTTTACATGCCTGCAAATGGTTAGGAGATCTATATTTCTTCCAAAGGCAATCTGTGTGCCATACCTGTCACTTTAGAAGATTAAGACCATGGTAGTACCAGGGTTTATACTTGGGAGACTGCGAAGGTGACACAATGAAACGATGATGCTGTGTGGTCTAGAAGATTTATTAAACAGAACTACACCTTGACTCAACACGACAGTGTTTCGGTCCAATGGCCTGCCTCAGAAGTCTTTTTTGTGTTGTGTAGATCAGTCTGTCTGTGTCTCTTGACAGAATGTGTCAAATATCAGTTGTGGTAGTACACAACTGAAAATGGTGGGGAAGCGCTACTAATAGCGCCAAACGCTCACTACAAATAAACTAGAAATGCTTCTCAATACTTGTGATGCTCAGTCTACAGTGCCATTCTTTAGACTGTAGACTGAGCATCACAAGTCTTGAGAGGTTCTTGTAGCGTATTTGTAGTGAGCGTTTGGCGCTAGATCTAGTTTGTGTCTCTCGGTATGCGTACGAAAATGAACATGCTGCTCAAGACCAAAAGCAGCTATTGCAGAAAGGAAGAAAGCTGGGCATGCAAGAGATGGCGTATCCACTTGCATGTTGCAATCACTTAAAATGATAAGATTAGGAAATTTTGTGGCGGCATCAGCCAGAGATTAATAAACTAGGTCCCAATCTGATGATGAAAGACAAGGAGCACAGTATAAGAGAAGAACATGGACAGAAGAATTAGTAGAAATTTCTACCAAAAGAGTAGGAAAATTGTGATGAAGGCTATTCCTTAACTGACAAAGAAGTAGAGAAAATGATAGTAAGACCTCTGCCTTGTCTATTTTGCCTAGTGGATGAATGCTCAGAATAACCAGTTGGAAAGGAACAATATCAATAACATTCCTCTCATGGGAGGAGCCATGTTTCCACAAGACCAATTATATCTAAGTGATGTGAACCTATTGGATCATATAATAGATTTTTGAAATATACAACTACAATTAAGTAAACCCCAAGACAGCAAAATTGTCGGATCCACAGAGGGATGACAAGGAGTACAACAAATAAGATTATTGACCTCTCTCTTATACATAGTCACTGGCAAAGGAGAAGGGCATCGGCCACAAAATACTAGAATGGAGCTACAAAAACACATTGAAGGGCTACAAAAAATGGAAAAAAGAAACGTGGGTAAGAAGACAAGAAGAAATAATTTAAAAACAATGAGTCAGTAAGAGGCATTAAAACAGCTACTAGCGTCAAAAAGTACCATTGCACAGAGACTCATTGCCTGCCTCTTGCTGCTCGCCCCAAGGAGCTTGCCTAAATAGCATGACCTGCTCCTACATACTCCTTCGACATCATGCCACAAATATATTTACTTTTGGGTACGTCTTGATGATGCTTTGGTCATGTGATCTGGGATTGAGAAATTGGGAAAGCATTCAGTGAGGCAATCTATAAAGAGAAGTAAACAGCAAATAGCATGCCACAGTAAGCTGTTGAGTATCATGCACACATAAAAACAAAAAGCATGTGGCATGAATTCCACGGGTAGGCTTAAAGATATACTCCCCAATATGCAGAACTATTTAACCGGCCAGGCTGGCTAAATAGCTCATGGCTGGTTAAATAGTGTTTAAATGCCTAACCACAGATATTCAGTGGGAGATAACCAGTTATCTCCTACTGAACATCCTGGTTAGCTGCTAGCATCTAACCGACTATATTGTGCAACATATCTGGGTAGGCGCGGATATTCAGCGCCAAACTGGCTATGTTGAGTGATCAAAATAGGCCGCTTAAATAGCAGGCCTATCTTTGACCGCTAAAAAGTTAACCAGTTAGCACTGAATATCAGCATAGTCAGTTAACTTTTTATATGCCAAAATAAACCCAGATATTGAATGCCAGTTGCCATAAACGGCCTGGCATTGAATATCTGTGTTTAACTGTTGCAGAAGACAGCAAATGCGCTGCCCATCACCAGATGGATTTCGGGCCCATCGTCACTTTTGGGCACACTCTGATGATGCTCTGGTCATGTAATCTGGGGTTGAGAAACTGGGAAAGCATCCGGGCACGTCTTGATGTTGCTCCAGTCACATGATCTGGTTAAGCATCTAGCTCAGTGAGGAAATTAAAGTTTGGGCATGGGAATCAGTGCTAAGCGAGATTCGATAAAGGGTATGTGCCTTTTACATAATTGCGCTCAGTGATGATCTTTTCTGGAGCCCAATTTTTGAGCACGATTTATAGAATACAGCCTGACGACTTTACTCATGGGTGAAAACATGAAAATCATGTTTATAAACAGCAATCTAAACAATTCTAACTACATTTGTTTCTAAGCAAGTCTTTATTGAAACATTTCTGTCTGTCAAAGAATGCAAGTGAACGTAAATTACAGAAATTATATGAAAATTAGTCATAATTTTTAATTGTTTTCGTTTTCCCGATGTAAAAATATTTCCTCTTTATATCATCAACTTATGTACTACTACTACTACTACTTAACATTTCTAGAGCACTACTAGGGTTACGCAGCGCTGTACAATTTAACAAAGAGAGACAGTCCCTGCTCAAAGAGCTTACAATCTAATAGACAAGTGAACGGTCGGTCCGATAGGGGCAGTCAAATTGGGGCAGTCTGGATTCACTGAACGATAAGGGTTAGGTGCCGAACGCAGCATTGAAGAGGTGGGCTTTAAGCAAAGACTTGAAGACGGGCAGGGAGGGGGCTTGGCGTAAGGGCTCAGGAAGGTTGTTCCAAGCATAGGGTGAGGCGAGGCAGAATGAGCGGAGCCTGGAGTTGGCGGTGGTGGAGAAGGGTACTGAGAGGAGGGATTTATCCTGTGAATGGAGGTTACGGGCGGGAACATAAGGGGAGATGAGGGTAGAAAGATAGTGAGGGGCAGCAGACTGAGTGCATTTGTAGGTAAGAAATGGTTCCAGAAATGCTTCCAGAAATGGGCAGTAGCCTGAAAACCAAGGGACCTGGGTTCAAATCCCAGTGCAGCTCCTTGTGACTCTGGGCAAGTCACATGGAGGTGCATTTTCGAACGGGGACTCCCATCTCTAAGGGCACCCATCTCTGAAGACGTCGCTGCGAAGGGGCGGAGCATCTCGTATTATTGAAACAAGATGGGCGTCCATCTTCCGTTTTGATAATACGGTCGGGGACACCCAAATCTCAATATTTAGGTCGACCTAAGAGATGGTTGACCTAAATGTTGAGATGGTCGACCTTAGAGATGGATGACCTCGATTTTCGCTGATAATGGAAACTGAAGACACCCATCTCAAAAATGACCAAATGCAAGCCCTTTGGTTGTGGGAGGAGCCAGCATTTGTAGTGCACTGGTCCCCCTGACATGCCAGGACACCAACCGGGCACCCTAGGGGGCACTGCAGTGGACTTCACAAATTGCTCCCAGGTGCATAGCTCCCTTACCTTTGGTGCTGAGCCCCCCAACCCCCCCAAAACCCACTCCCCACAATTGTACACCACTACCATATCCCTAAGGGGTGAAAGGGGCACTTACATGTGGGTACAGTGGGTTTCAGGTGGGTTTTGGAGGGCTCCCATTTACCACCACAAGTGTAACAGGTAGGGGGGGATGGGCCTGGGTCTGCTTGCTTGAAGTGCTCTGCACCTACTAAAAACTGCTCCAGGGACCTTCATACTGCTGTGATGGAGCTAGGTATGACATTTGAGGCTGGCATAGAGGCTGGAAAAAGATGTTTTTTTAATATATTTTTTTAGGGTGGGAGGGGGTTGGTGACCACTGGGGGACTAAGTGGAGGTCATCCACGATTCCCTCTGGTGGTCAGCTGATCAGTTATGGCACCTTTTCAAGGCTTGGTCATGAAAAAAATTGGACCAAGTAAAGTTGGCCAAATGCTCGTCAGGGACACCCTTCTTTTTTCCATTATCGGCCGAGGATGCCCATGTCTTAACCACGCCCCCGTCCCGCCTTAGGTACACTGCCGACATGCCTCGTAAACATTGGTCATCCCCGCGATGGAAAGCAGTTGAGGACACCCAAAATAGGCTTTCAATTATGCCGATTTGGGCGACCCTGAGAGAAGGACGCCCATCTCCCGATTTGTGTCGGAAGATTGGCGTCCTTCTCTTTCGATTATGCCGCTGAAGGTGATTCTCTTGTGGCAAATGAGAGGAAGCCCATAGAAATTGAATGGGCTTCCTCTTATTTGCAGCTCAACCCTCTATTGCTCCAGGTACATAAGTACCTGTATATAATATGTGATTCATTTTGATTGCAACCACAGAAAGCAGGTATATCAAGTCCCATCCTTTTCCCTTAGTTGCTTGACTGTCAAGATTTTCAATGACTACAAACCTGGAAGGGCAGGGCAAACATGGTCCAATGCACTGAAATCCATAAAGAAATCCATGGTTGATTGGTAACATTTAGAACACAAGGGTGTGAATAAGAAAAGATACCTGCATGGTTATGGGGGTTTTCTTTCTGCTTCTTAAAAAAAAATCTACGTACTGACTAGTGCAGGGGTGGGTAACCACAGTCCTCGAGGGTTACAACCCAGTCTGGTTTTCAAGATTTCCACAATGAATATGCATGAGATCTATTTTCATACAAAGGAAGCAGTACATGCAAATCAATCTCATACATATTCATTGTGTAGAGGAGTGTGGTAGCCGTGTTAGTCCACTCTTAAGGTTATCAATAGAAATCAAACAAAATAAAATAAATGTTTTATTTTGTTTGATTTCTATTGATAACCATATTCATTGTGGAAATCTTGAAGACCCAACTGGGTTGTGGCCCTTGAGGACTGTGGTTGCCTACCCCTGGACAGTGGGTACATTGAAAAAAACCAGCAGGAGTTAATCAGAAAAAAATAATGAGAGGGGTAAAATTTCTGGTATGCACTGTCCTGGAAAATATAGTACTCATGATTTTTTAATTAATAGTAAACTTTCTATCTAAAGAACACAATACATTAAATAGTGATTGACCAAGGTCCACTTTTAGATCAGCAAATTTCTAAATGGTTTCATCAGACCAGAAAATGAGCCTTCCACTTCAGAAAACCAACAGAAGCTCAGACAAGGGTAACAGCCAAGGATAAGGAACTGACTCCCAGATGTCATGGTTAGAAAAAAATCCGAAGCTGACTTGACATCTGGATCTGCATCTGTCATGTGAGATATGCAGTTGGTTCCATGTTGCTAAAACAGATAGATGAATAATGTTCCCGCCTCCAGCAATCAGGAAATATATTGTCAAGTGAGATCTGTAATTGAGCATTTCTGATATGAAATTGTGCAATTAAGTCCTGTTTGAGTTGTTTCAAAAGAAGCTTAAATCTGCATTTTTATGTGTTGAAGTTTGTGGCCATAGAGGGAGTACAATGCAAGCTAAGGGAGACGACTTTGCAGCTGCAGTGGAATATTAAGGTAGCATCCAGCTGTTAGAGCAGAAGACTAATGGTAATTTACTGCTATTATGTATCTGAAGATTTTAGAATATTTTAAAGTACAAAGTTTCTTGAATAATAATATAAGCTGAAATAGAAATATGATAAAAATAAGTAAAAGTGTTGAAGGATTCATTTTAAGGAATTATGCCCTCAAGGGGCAATTTTCTGATTTCCCATGGGGATTCCAATGAGGTTTCCTTTGAAAATCAGACCTACAAGGTCCACGGGTGCAAAAGTAGTGGCTGATTTTGTTTCTAGTATTTTTGCAGAGCTGCTTCTTTGGAGGAAAAAGCACAAGTGAATATTTGAAAATCAAATTTGTATGTACTTTCACCCTCCTCCTCCCAGGAAGCCTCCTGTCATTCCAAGAATTCCCCTTCTCTACATGCCTGAGCTACACATACTTTTACTCACTCAGAGGCTGGACAATTTTCAAAATACCTGCTGTACCTGACTGTAATTTGCATTAAGCTAATACGAAAAAGGGGTGAACTAAATCCAGATCCAAAAGCTCATTTTGCTTAGGTAAACATGCTTACTGGCATCAACTGCTTTAAATGTTACCATCTAAGTATACAGATGGCCAACTATTTTGCTTTAATAATAATTAGAGTTTCTAATTTTAGATTTTAACTGGAAAACACCAATACAACACTCTCAATCTAAAAAATTAAAATAGGCGTTTATTGGATAAACACTGGAAATACACTACTTGCACTAGCACTCTTTCAACCCTCCCAAAGTTGCCTTGTATTCTTTACTCAGTTTTTCTGCCTTTTCTATACTGATAAACACTGACACACCAGTGGCGTAGCTACGTGGGGCCTGAGGGGGCCGGGGCCCCCGCAGATTCACCCCAGGACCCCCCTCCCGGCGAACCCGCCCCCGCCTACCTTTACTTTTGCTGGCGGGGGATCCCACTCCCCGCCAGCCGACGTCTTCTCAGTCCTTCCTGCTCTTCAATTTGTTTGCTGACGTCCTGCACGTAATCGTGCAGGACGTCAGACTCAGAGAACAGTTCAAACAAATTGAAGAGCAGGAAGCGACTGAAAAGAAGACGTCGGCTGGCGGGGAGTGGGATCCCCCGCCAGCAAAAGTAAAGGTAGGCTGCAGCGGCGGCGGGTTCGCGGCGGGAGGGGGGGCGGCAATGTTGGCGCCGGGGGGAGGGCTAAAATGTGCCCCCTCCCCCACGGAAGGCTGGCTACGCCCCTGTGACACACACCTAACTATGGGGTCCTTTTACTAAGGTGCACTGAAAAATGGGCTAGTGTAGGTGCATGTTTTGGGTGCGCGCAGATTCATTTTCAGTGTGCCTGTAAAAAAGGCCTTTTTAAAATTTTTGCCAAAAATGGACATGCGGCAAAATAAAAATTGCCACCCGTTGACATAGTGGTAAGGTCTCACATGGTAACCATGTGGTAATTGTCTACATGCGTAGAATGATGATTATTGCCTGGTTTCTGCCATGTGTAGGAAAATAAAAAAAACTATTTCCCGGCGCACGTAGTGGACACATGTAAAGAATGAAATTACCACTTGGGCCATGCGGTAGCTGGGTGGTAACTCCAAATTGATGTGCATTGGGTGTGCGTAGGCGCCTACGCAGTTTAGTAAAAGGGTCCCTAATTGATTCTACTGGAAAATGTCCACAGCAATAGTATCGTGTCAATAACACCCAAAACACTTATTTTTGATACCTTTAAGAATACCTACGGCCCCTTTTACAAAGTGGAAATACTTGTACCGCTGCTTTGCCATGCATCAATCCGGCAAAGGTGCCTGACCCCAGTGCCGTGCACTGCCCAGTTACCATCGGGTAGGGTGGGAGCCCTTACTGCCTCCTAAATAGGTGGCGATAAGGGCTCCCTTGAAAAATGGCTGCATAGCAAGTGTTTCACTTACTGCATGGCCTTTTCCATCCCCTGCTCGGAATTTCCTTTTTCCAGGCGGCGGTAAAATGGCGCCTTGGTGCATGGCAAACCTGTATGCCAATGCCAATGCAGAGCCCCTTTTACCACCGTTTGCTAAAAGGGGTCCCTAGTTTGCTGGAAATAAACATCTAGATTTTCAATTTATATACACCCAAGAATCGAAGCTCCAATAATAATTCATAAAATTCCAAAAGGCATCTAAAACAATAGGTATTAGAAAAATATTAACCATTAAAAAAAAAGTAACATATGCCATCCAAAGATATTACAAAGGATAGATTTACAATCAAGTAACTCCTTAATCCACTAAGGGCCTGTTTTATCAAGCCGTGCTAGCGGTTCTCTTGCAGCAAAGCTGACGGAGCCCATTCAAAGTCAATGGGCTTTGTCTGTATTATCGCACTGGGAGCCACTAGCGCGGCTTGATATAACAGGCCCTGAATTATCTATGTATGTTATTTTAGCATAGGTACCTATGGTTTTAGAATATGAAAAGGCTGTGTTTCAGTATAAAAGTTGTTCTTTATAGCTCCATCTGCTGCCCATTTCTGGAAGCATTTAATGCAGAAGTTGATGATATAAAGAGGAAATATTTTTTCATCTGGAAAAGGACAACAATTAAAATTTGTGGGTAATTTTCATATAATTTCTGTAATTTACATTCAAGTGTATTCTTTGACAGAGGGAAGTTTCAATGAAGGCTTGCTTATACACAAATGCAGTTAGAACTGTTTATGAACACAATTTTCATATGTTCACCTATGTGTAAAATCCTCAGGCTGGATTCTATAAATCGTGCTCAAAAGCTGGTGCCAGAAAAGATCGGCACTAATAGTGATTCTGTAAGGGGCATATGCCCTTTATCGAATCTCGCTTAGCACCAGTTGTGTACCAAGGGCGGAGTGGTGGGGGTGGGTGCATGCACCGGGTGCATGCCGCTGGAGGGATGCAGAAAGCAGCCACATGGCTGTTGGCTCCGCTGGTTCCCTGCTCCCTCTGCCCTGGAACAGATTACTATTCCGGGGCAGAGGGCGCAGGGAACCAGAGGAACTGACAGCCACGTGGCTGCTCCCAGCAGGTAAGAATGCACCCGGGGGGGGGGGGGGGTGTTGATGCGCCGGGGGTGGTGTCATGCTGCACTCAGGGGGGGGCACAGATGCCGCTGCACCCGGGGGGGGGGGTGTGCTTGCAGTGGCAATCCGCTCCGGGTGGCAGCCGACCAAGGATTGCCACTGCTTAGCACCAATTCCTGCGCCCAAACTTGAAGCACCAGACTTATGCCTGCTGAAACCAGGTGTAAATGCTGCCGCCCAGGTTGGGTGCACTGAGCCAGTATTCTACAACTATGTGTGGAACTTTTTAGAACACTCCTGATGCACCCATATCCATGCCCCCTTTTGTGATATGTATTATGGGAGTTAGGCACACTGTCTTATAGAATAGCATGCAGCCAGATACACACGCAGATTCTAATGGGTGCTAATGAACTTCAGTAATTGGTTGTTAGCTTCCAATTATTGATGGTTAACAGATCATTAGCCATTTAATTTGTGTGCACATTACAGGAGCGCACCAATTTGAGCACGCAAATCTGGGCACCATAGTTAACATCTGGGGGCTTGTGTTATTTTTGCCCATGGAATTTGAATTCATTTTTAAAAGTTGAAAATGTATTTAATACTTTTATAGACCGCCTAGTGGAGTACAATATAAAACTCATAAAATAGCACATAAAACATCACAAAACCCCATATAAATATCTAATGCCCCCCCCAAATCCTGGGAAGCCTCCCTTTAAGCAAACGCTTTACAAAACAACCAGGTTTCCACCTGTTTTTTGAACTGGGACACAGAAGACAGCTGTAACATGGAAGGGCATAATCGAATGGCACTGGCCAAATAGCTGGCCAGCCATCTTTGGGGCCGGCGCCGTAAGTGAGCGGAGCTAACCGTATTTTCGAAAAAGATGGCTGGCCATCTTTTTTTTCGCTAATACGGTTGGGCCTGGCCAAATGTCAGAGTTCGCCGGGTTTGAGGTGGCCAGCATCGGTTTTTCGGCCATAATGGAAAATAATGCCGGCGATCTCAAACCCGGCCAAATCCAAGGAATTTGGTCATGGGAGGAGCCAGCATTTGTAGTGCACTGGTCCCCCTGATATGCCAGGACACCAACCGGGCACCCTAGGGGGCACTTCTAAAAATTAAAAAAAAAATAGCTCTCAGGTGCATAGCTCCCTTACCCTGGGTGCTGAGCCCCCCAAATCCCCCCCAAATCCCCCCCAAAACCCACTCCCCACAAATCTACACCATTACCATAGCCCTTATGAGTGAACGGGGGCACCTACATGTGGGTACAGTGGGTTTTGGGGGGTTTTGGAGGGCTCCCATTTACCACCACAAGTGTAACAGGTAGGGGGGGGGGGGATAGGCCTGGGTTCACCTGTCTGAAGTGTACTGCACCCACTAAAAACTGCTCCAGGGACCTGCATACTGCTGTTATGGAGCTGGGTATGACATTTCAGGCTGGCAAAAAAATGTTTTTTAATTTATTTTTTTGGGTTAGAGGGGGTTGTGACCACTAGGGGAGTAAGAGGAGGTCATCCCCGATTCCCTCCGGTGGTCATTTGGTGAGTTGGGGCTCCTTTTTGAAGCTTGGTCGTGAAAAAAAAAGGGACCAAGTACAGCCGGAGAAATGTTCTACAAGCCTGGCTTTTTTTTTCATTATTGGGCGAAGCCGGCCATCTCGTGAGCACGCCCCTGTGCCGCCTTCACTACCCTACCGACATGCCCCCTTGATGTTTCGCCAGCTCCGCTACGGAAAGCAGTTGAACCCGACCAAAATCGGCTTTCGATTATACCGATTTGGCTGGGTTCAGGAGATCGCCAGCCATCTCCCGATTTGTGTCGGAAGATGGCCGGCGATCACTTTTGAAAATGAGCTGGATAGTCAAAGGGAGAGAATTCCACAAACGATGGCCAGTGACCAGAAAAACATGGTTTCAAATTTCCTCCAAATGCACCTGGTGAAATGAAGGAACTACCAGCAAATTCAAATCTTGAGACTGCAAAGCTCTACCCAGAAAATAAGTTTGCAAACACTGCACTTAAGCCAAGTGTCTTCTTTTGGTGCAGATACTTTTTACAACTAAACCAGCATGCTCCTTTGAAAATGCAAAAGCATTATTTCAGTCCCTGCCTTATCCCCTAAATTCCTCCATGAATGCAGGTAAAAATACAGACTTGCACTACAAACATATTTTTACTTGCATGCAGAGTGGGCAATTTTCAAAAAAACTATTGCTTCATAGTAACATAGCAACATAGTAGATAACGATAGATAAAGATCTGTACAGTCAATCTAGTCTGCTCAATAAGATAAATTCATAGCATAAGGTATGATGCGACACTACATATGCACACTTGATCTTGATTTGTCCTTGCCATTTTCAGGGCACAAACCATAGATGTCTGCCCAGCACTGGCCCTGTTCTCCAACTACTTAAGCTGTCATCAAAGCCCCGCTCCAGCCCATCCAAATCTGCCCAGCTACAATCAGGAGACAGACCATAGAAGTCTGCTCAGCACTGGCCTTGCTTCCCGATCACTGGAGTTGCCATCGAAGCACTGCTAACTTTGGTTCCATTTTTTCCATATAGGATTTATGTTTATCCCATACATTTTTGAATTCCGTTACTATTTTCATCTCCACCACCTCCTGCAGGAGGGCATTCCAGGTATCTACCACCCTCTCCATGAAAAAGTACTTCCTAACGTTATTTCTGAGTTGGCCCTCCAGCAACCTATATTCATGTTCTCTAGTTCTACCACCTTCCTGTCTCTGGAAAAAAGTTTGTTTGTAGATTAATACCTTTCATATATTTGAATATCTGTATCATATCACCCCTGTCTCCTTTCCTCCAGGTCCTTAAGTCTCTCCTCATACATTTTGTGGTGCATACCCCATACCATTTTGTTTTTGTCTTAATCACTTCAAGTCTTTTTTTGTCCTTAGCAAGATAGGGCCTCCAAAACTGAACACAATACTCCAAGTGGGGCCTCACCAACAACTTGTACAAGGGAATCAACACCTCCTTTCTTCTACTGGTTAGACTCTTCTCTGTGCAGCCCAGCGTTCTTCTGGCTGTGACCAGTGGCTTGTAACATTGTTTCATCACCTTGAGATCCTCAGACACCATCATCCCAAGGTCCCTCTCCTGAACTGTGATTATCAATTTCTCACACCTCCTGTCTGGTACACTTCTGCACCTCAAGTGCATCAATCCGCACTTCTTTGCATTAAATTTTAATTGCCAGACCTTTGACCTAGATCTCCATTCTCATTCACCACCCAGTGGTCCTCTGACATTTGATCAACTTCCCACCAAACCTTTGAACATAAGGGCTCCTACCATACTATAAACAGATGCAGTAAACATGAGGACTGAGTCAACTCATAGCAGCATACTCACAGGTGCCTGCATGACACATGGAAGACCAGGGGGTGGAGCCTGTGAGTGTGGAGCTGTTGGGTGATTCAATCCTCACAGTCTCTGCCACTTATCTGCAGCATGGCTGGAGCTCTTATGCCCATGGAGCAGGCAGAAAGGAAACTGCTTGTCAGATGTGGAGAAGTGGTAGGACAGGATGAAAGACAGCAAGGGGTATGAATTGACATTGGATATTCTGATCAGGGTAGGATTGGAGTTCCACGGGGTGGTAAAGAGTCCAAATATTTGCCAGACCTTTCATTTCCTGCTTTGAGATGGAATAAGTGTGTTGTGCATACATTTAGGCTTATTTGGAGCAGGGTGCATTTTTTCCAATCATAACTAAGGAGTGGACGAATAGCCTAGTGGTTAGTGCAGTGGACTTTGATCCTGGGTAGCTGAGTTCAATTCCCACTGCAACTCCTTGTGACTCTAGGCAAGTCACTTAACCCTCTGTTGCTCCTGGTACAAAATAAGTACCCAAATATGAATCAGATTTCTAAAATGATGTTAGTCACTTATTAATTACAAATCAGGTAAAAATTCACTTTACAAATAAATGCATATAGATTAATAAAGTTTGGCTCAACATGCAAGTGTAATTAGTGTGTAATAAAATGCTAATTAGCACAACAAATGATGTTTGCCACAATAATAATCAACACCTGTGTTCTGTTTTAGTACACTGATGAAGAACTATGCAGATGTATTTCATCAACCTATGACAATGCAGGATGAAGCGCTGATAATTAATGGATTCCAATTTGTATAGACATTGAGTACTTTGCTTTGGTAGACCAGCACTGAAAGCAGGAAGATTGTACGATGGCTTGATGTCAGTTTTATGTACAGCTGCATGGGAGAGCAGTGTTATACACTTCTGCATATTCCCTGTCCCTTGGGACTGGGAATTCTGCAAAGTCAGTGTTCACAGAGCCTTGGCTGGAGGATTCCATTCATTCTTCAAGAACAACACCTAATGGCTCACTTAACAGCACATTTGTACCAGGTTCCCGAGGAGCCTCAGTTCATGGCTTTCAGCTGGAACACCATCACTGCCATTCTGACAAGACTGAAAGTGGTAGAGGGATTAAAAATTAGAAAAATTGTGAATGATGGTCAATGATAATATAGCCCTAGATGATGTATTTTCTGATTAGAATGGAAGCCAATAGAGGAAGAGATTACCACCTGCCCCTGCCCCCCCCCAAAGAACATGTATAGAAGAGAATAATCACTGTTCTAATACATGAAGTCTCCTCTTTAATAAAGAATATTTACCCCCACCCTGATATTCAAAGCTATTAAACTGGCCAGACATGGCTGCTGACTAGTTAAATAGCATATCGGCACTTAAAACGCTAATATTCAGTGGGAGAATATTACCGGTTAACGCCTAGCTTAACTGGCCATATTGAGTGACTTATCCAATTATGCACCAATATTCAGCACCTAACTGAATAAGTTCAGTGGTGAAATAGGACCATGTACATAGCTGTCCTATCTTTAACAGCTAAAAAGTTGTCATGGTTGTGGCCGTGCCCTTATGTTCAGACCTACTGTTTCTCTGTGACCTCTCCAGTCTGCCTTTTTTCCTATTGTTGTTCTTCCTGTAAACCAAGCCTCACTTTGGTCTCTCTGCTTCTGCTTCATTTCCTACTTGTGACATCATCAGCCTACTCCTTTGTAAGGACCCAGGGAGCTTTCCTACATTTCCTTTGCAAGAGGTCTCTTAATCTTGTGTTGGCTGTTTAGAGCATTTCCCTGCTTGGCTTGGTTCCTGAGAGACTTGAAAAGTGGCAGAGGAGAGAGTGTACTACTCTCTCCTCTGCCACTCAAGTGTAGGGGGCTTGAAAGTGGGCTTGAAAGTGGCAGAAGAAAGAGTGTACTACTCTCTCCTCTGCCACTCAAGTGTAGGGGGGCAGGGAAGGGGGCCTTTAGACCACCAGGTTGGGGGGGCTTGTGTTCGTGGCCCACTGGGCCACCAGGGCTTTTTTGGGGGGTCCCGCCCCTGTGGTGCTGGTGGGGGTCATGGTTCCTGTGGGGGGGGGGGTTTGGGAGCTCCTGCAGGGGGGTTATATTGGGGGGTTGGGGGCCTGCTAGCATACTGGCTTGGAGTGGGGGTTCAGGGGCACTAGGCCACCATGGCCTTGCATTGCAAGGGGTCTAGGTGTCCCACAGACCTCTAGCCCCTGTGTTCGACAGGTCTGGGGTTTTGACAGCCCAGACCTGTCAAACAAGTGCAAGATGCGTTCAGGCACAATCTTCCCGCACTTTTACCCTATGATCAGAGATAATAGCGTGCTTAAATTTGCACACTAATATCTCTGATCATAGTGGTGGTAAAACCCCGTGCTGTTCCAGTGCTATTTTTAGAGCGCTTTTTGGAACAGCACAGGGCTTTTGATCATCTGCACCTAAATGCAGCACATGTGGAGGGGCATAATCGAACAGGGCGCCCATGTTTTCATGAGGGCGTCCTCGCAGGACGGCCCCACGAAGGGGCGGGGAAACCCATATTATCGAAACAAGATGGGCGTCCATCTTTCATTTCTATAATACGGTTGGGGACGCCCAAATCTCAACATTTAGGTTGATCTTAGAGATGGTCGACCTAAATGTTGAGATGGTTGATCTTAGAGATGGTCGTCTCCGGTTTTCGGCCATAATGGAAACCGAGGACGCCCATCTCAAAAATGACCAAATCCAAGCCCTTTGGTCATGGGAGGAACCAGAATTTGTAGTGTACTGGTCCCCCTGACATGCCAGGACACCCTAGGGGGCACTGCATTGGACTTCAGAAATTGCTCCCAGGTGCATAGCTCCCTTACCTTCGGTGCTGAGCCCCCTAAAACCCACTCCTCACAACTGTACACCACTACCATAGCCCTGAGGGGTGAAGGGGGGCACCTACATGTGGGTACAGTGGGTTTCAGGTGGGTTTTGAAAGGCTCACATTTACCACCACAAGTGTAACAGGTAGGGGGGAGATGGGCCTGGGTCCGCCTGGCCGAAATGCACTGCACCCACTAAAATTGCTCCAGGAACCTGCATATTGCTGTCATGGAGCTGGGTATGACATTTGAGACTGGCAAAAAAATAATTTTAAAGTTTTTTTTAGGGTGGGAGGGGGTTGGTGACCACTGGGGGAGTAAGGGGAGGTCATCCCTGATTCCCTCCGGTGGTGATTTGGTCAGTTTGGGTACCTTTCTGAGGCTTGGTCGCAAGAAAAAATGGACCAGGTAAATTCAGCCAAATGCTCGTGAGGGACGCCCTTCTTTTTTTCCATTATCGGCCGAGGATGCCCATCTCTTAATCACACCCCGGTTCCGCCTTCGCTACAGTGCTGACACCCTCCCCCCCCCTCCCCCGTGAACTTTGGTCATCCCCGTGACGGGAAGCAGTTGAGGATGCCCAAAATCGGCTTTCGATTATGCCGATTTGGGCGACCCTCAGAGAAGGACGCCCATCTCCCGATTTGTGTTGGAAGATGGGTACCCTTCTCTTTCGAAAATAAGCCTGAAATGATCCGATTGTGTATGCACAGTTATCTGCTCTCTTCAGAGAATTTAATAATTCTATAATGCTAAAGTTTTAGATGAGCAAGCAACTAATGATCACTTTTTATAGCAAATATATTATAACAATTTAAAAACCTAATAAAGAAGAGTAAATCCCTCACCAAAATGCAGTTGGATCCATGTGACTGTTCATTCAAATAAATATGTTTGTGGAAACATTTAACAACTAATGGAATACATTAGTGTGACAAACAATTTAGCTGTACCAAATAAGCTGCCTGACTTGGTTATCAACATAAGCAGAAGATGAATGGTGTGAAAGCATTTAGAAATATTAATGCATTTTTTAGAAATACGACAGGCATTACAGTCCATTCAGTTGTATAAATAAAGGGAATTGATCTGAAAATGTAATGAAAAACCAAACCATACATTATTGGTGACTAGGCATAGTCCAATATGGGACTCTACATCTCTTTGTGATCTTGGTGGTGGCAATCTGAGGTGTGTCCTAAATCTCTGCTGTAAACTCTTTCTTGAATTGCTAGGAGTTAGCTGATCTACTCAATTCTATCAAGGCTCTTAGACTTAACGTTAGTAACTAAACCAATCTATATTATAAGTCTGTATAATAGCTTCACTTAAAATATAAGGTAACACCTTTGCCACTTTTAAAATAGAGGAAAAGACTTCAGTAATGCCTGCCTTATCTCTCTTCTAGGCTTCAGGCAGCTACCATCATTAGTCTGAAAAACCTACACCTTCTATTAATTGCTGCTATGCATTTTTATTTTTATATTTTTTAATCTTTTTGTCTCAAAAATTTTCAAATTATTATATTGTTCACTTACCGATCAAACTATAGAGAGGTGACGTGGAGGGGCATAATCGAATGGCGCCGGCCAAATAGATGGCTGGCCATCTATATGGCCGGCGCTGTAAAGCGGCGGCTGAACCGTATTATTGAAAAAGATAGCTGGCTATCTTTTCTTTCGATAATACAGTTGGAGCCGGCCAAATGTCAGCATTTGGGCCGGCTTTAGAGATGGCCGGCATCGGTTTCCGGCGATAATGGAAACTAATGCCGGCGATCTCAAACCCGGCCAAATGGAAGGCATTTGGGTGTGGGATGAGCCAGCTTTTGTAGTGCACTGGCACCCCTGACATGCTAGGACACCAACCGGCCACCCTAGGGGGCACTGCAGTTGACTTCAAAAATTGCTCCCAGGTGCATACCTCCCTTACCTTGGGAGCTGAGCCCCCCAAAACCCACTCCCCACAACTGTACACCACTACCATAGCCCTAAGGGGTGAAGGGAGGCACCTACATGTGGGTACAGTGGGTTTTGGTTTTTTTTGGAGGACTCAACATTTACCACCACAAGTGTAACATGTAGGGGGGGGGATGGGCCTGGGTCCACCTGCCTGAAGTGCACTGCACCCACTAAATACTGCTCCAGGGACCTGCATACTGCTGTCAGGGAGCTGGGTATGACATTTGAGGCTGGCATAGAGGCTGGCAAAAAAAAAATTTTTTTTGGGTGGGAGGGGATTGGTGACCACTGGGGGAGTAATTGGAGGTGATCCCCGATTCCCTCTGGTGGTCATCTGGTCAATTGGGGCACTTTTTTGAGACTTGGTCCTAAAAATAAATGGACCAAGTGAAGCCGGCGAAATGCTCGTCAGAGCCGGCCATCTTATTTCCATTATCGGGCAAAGCCGGCCATCTCGTAACCACGCCCGTCTCGCCCCCGTTCCACCTTCGCTACCCTGCTGAAACGCTCCCTTGAAGTTTGGCCGGCTCCCATTTCACATTTTTGCTTCTTCAGGAGCCGCAGTTTATTCGCTAAGGGGGTCTTTTACTAAGCCATGCTAGCGTTTTTAGGAATATTTGGGCATCTCTAGCATTTAGCACATGCTTATTTTTAACACGCACCAAAAATGCTAGCACGGCTTAGTAAAAGACGCCCTAAGTTCCCACACTTTTATGATATGTCACCACTACTCGTATGGGAACATAGGGCCTCTTAAGCCGCACAAGTGATTCCTGTGTAACAAATGAGAGGAAGTCCACAGGAATTGAATGGGTTTCCTCTCATTTGTCTTGCATAAATGGCTAGCACGGCTTTGTTAAAGAAGCCCTTAATGAGCAAACAGTGGCTCCTTAAGGAACAAAAATGTGAAACGGGGAAACTCTGTAGAGCATTGTCAAAGCATGATGTCACCTCTCTATAGTTTGAATGCTAAGGGGTAAGTTCTTTAAGTGACACCTAGAAAGCTGTGACCAAAAATCCATGCACTTAGTGTGATTCCACAAAGGGAGTATGCCTTATATAGAATCGTGCATAGCAGGAATGATGGTGTGATCACTGGGTTGAGTAGCTAAGTAATCATGTCAACATTCACACATAGCGATTCTATATATGGCACACTCTATTTAGCGTGAAATTCTAGATCAAAGTTGAACCTGAGCATCAACGTTAGTGTGCAAAACTTCATGATGTCATCCATGTAGGGACAGTGTGAAAAATGGCCATTGTGAGGCAGCCCAATTTTTCAGAGGCAGACACACTGCTGCTGGCTAGGACCTTCCTCACCAAGCTGACCAGGTATTTCATTATACCTGGCCACAGAAAAAGGAGCTATAACTCCTACATGAGGGCCTGGCTCAGGTTAACTGAGGAATATAATAAATGAAGCTTCCTACCACAGGGAGGTAAGTACAAGCAAGCAAACTAAGCTTCACGTAAGCTCAAATCAGCTGTGACCCCTGTAGAAGAATACAGTCTTCTGTATGCCACCTCTCTAAGGGGCCCTTTTACAGAGCAACAGTAAGCCCAACTCAGGCTTACTGCTCGCTCTTTTGGGACTACTGCTGGCCCAACGTGGCGGTAAGGGCCCCCTGTTGCACTGCCATGTGGTAAGACACCACATGGCCATGTGTGCTAGGGGCTTTTTTACCCGCTGCAGTAAAAAAGGCCCTGGCGTGTGGGAAAAACGGCCCTGTTGCCAGCGCAAGGCCCTTTTTCCCACAGCTTGGTAAAAGGGCACCTAAGTTAGGCAATGGAGGATAAATTAAACAGCTCCAGTGGTGGGACTTGAACCCACCACCCCTAAATAATAAGGTACCTGTTCTAACCAATAGGTTACATCATATTCTACATAACCTTATTTTTTAGTAATCTGTACTGAATCTACTGAAAGACTGCCTGTTCATGGATGAGTGTGGGAAAGTGTTAATTTTTCCTGATATCTCTAAGTGGACTCAACAAAGGAGAAAGAAATTCTTAGAAATAAGACACGAGGCTATATCACTTAATGCTCATTTTCTGTTGCGGTTTCCTTGTAAATGTAATCTATTCTTTAAAGATAAGAAATATGTGTTTTATGAACCTCTTCAATTGCGCAATTTTCTGAATTCTCAGAGTAGCAAGGGAGAAGAGCCAAACTTTTAGCTGTTCTAAAGAGTTAATGGGGAAGATCACCTATATTTTTTCATGGTAATGTTTCCTATATTCCAGCTTCCTTTGGACTAATTCAAGGATCCTTTAAATTGTGGTCTAATTAACCAAGTAATCAAATGTTTATTGTTAATGTTATTTTCTCATTGTAACTCTTTTCTTTTGAAACTTGGTGTTTTCTCTCAAACATTATGTATCTTTGTAGTAATTAAAAATCATAATAAATAAATAACAATAGACTAGGCACCTTACATTTTATATAACCATTGACTCTCTTCTCTGTCAGCCCTCTTTGGGTCTGGTTCCTGCAGTGTGGCCACATACCAATGTCTGCCCATGCTTATGTCACATTATCTCCTCATGCAGATGGTCAGGCTGCCCAAGGCCAAGCTCCAGAGGAGGAAGGCCCAGTGCCAGCAGCAGCAGCAGCAGCAGCAGCAGCAGCAGCACCACCACCACCACCACCACCACCATCAGAGCTGGAAGAGGAGGAGGAGGAAGTGGAGGGGGGCTGAAGGCATTGGGGCAGAGGAGGAGCTGGAGGGGCAGGATCTTCCAGGCCCCAGAGGAGGAAAAGGAGGGGGATCTGGGGAGGAGCAGAAGGAGGAGTCTCAGAGTCCTGCAATACATCCAGTCTACATTGAGAAAGTCGATCCACTCCTGGTGCGCAGGACCATCGGGGGGGGGGGGGGGGGGGGCAAAATTTCCTGGGCCCAGGCCTCCAAGGGGTGCCAGGGTCTCTCTCTCTCTCCTGCTCCTGATGGGACCAAGGTGATCATGTCCTGACAGGAGCAGGAGAGAGAAAACTCTGGCACCGGGCCCCCCTTGGATGCTGGGGAGGGGTGGGCGGGGACAAGGATGTGGCTGTGGCCCGATCATAAATTGAGGGCCATCTGTGGCACATACTTCCCTTCCCAGTGGCCTCAGGGACATTGTGCTGGAAGGGACTCTGCCTCTCTTAGGGAACTTGCTAAGCATATTGCTGCCATTGCATTTCTTTTGGATCCTCTACCTAATGGGTGGCCTATGGCAGATGCTACCACCAGATAGCAACTTGGGTATTGGCTCTGTTATGTCAGACTGCGTCCTCACAGAGGATATTGGGTTTTTTTTTGGGGGGGGAGGGATAATTTTAGTTTGGATTTAAAGACAGTTGTCCAACTTTTAAATTTGTTACTGATGGAGGTGCTAGAGCGGAATGGGGGAAAGGGTAATTATTGTTTAATGTAGTCAACCCTTTAATTTAAATTCAGGGAGCAGGGAAGGGGGGATGGGTACCTATTTTGTTTCTTTAAGAATATTTTGATTTTTTGGGTGGTGTACTAAATAAGTGAGAACCTTAACTGTATGGACCAGCAGTTAAGCCTGCTCAAAGCAGGCCCACATATGTACAGACATTTTCTGTGCAATTAGGCATGATTCTATAACAGTGCACATACATTTTGGACAGGCCCTCTTATTGTGCATCTTTTGTGGTTGTGTGCCTTGGAAAACTAGCGCATTACTTTCTAGAATACGCATAGGTGGATATGCACAAAAAGTCCAATTAATGCTGATAATTGCTTGTTAGGGGCCAATTAACAACCCTGATTGGCTTAACTAATTAACTTGTGCACAGCAGGCGGCACTGGGCACAAATTTCGGTGCGCGCCTTGGGATGCCATTTATAGAATTTGGGGGTAAGCAAACATTTTAGTAATTTGAAAAATTTTGAGAAAAAGGTTAAAACATATAAAAATGCATAACAGCAATTAATGGAAGGTGGAGGTTTTTCAGACTGATGGTAGCAGCCTATAGCCTAGATGAGAGATAAGGCAGGCATTGCTGAAGTCTTTTCCTCCATTTTAAAAGTGACAAAGGTGTTACCTTATACTTTCAGTGAAACTATTATACAGACATATAATATAGATTGGTTAAGGAGTTAGCTGGCAATATGTGTGGTGTATTTTCTAATTTAACAGTATTTCCCTCTCATATTTTGTTTTTAGTGGCATATTTAGGATTGCAGAGCACTGCATTTAGGGGTCCTTTTACTAAACTGCAGTAAAAAATGGTGGGTTTTTCCCACATACAAAGGCCATTTTTACTTCAGCTGGTAAATGGCCAATTTTCTATTTTTTCCATTAATAGACATGCACTAATGCTGCCGTTAGTGTGCGGCCATTAAAAAGAAATTATCACGGGAGCACTTTCCAACACTTATTTTTTAGGAGTTAAAGACTCTAGTGGTAATCCTGTGCTAATCAGATAGTGAATGGTAATGTGGATGCTCTGATTAGCATTTGAATGCCCACTTTCTGCTCCTCTGACACACCTTCTCCAACAAAAATTAAAAAATATTTTGTAGCACGCAATAATTGGGAATTTACCCGGGGATGCCTTCGCACATCCCATGATAAGCCCTTTTAAGTTGTGGTATGCATGCACTAGTGCTTACTACAGCTTAGTAAAAGGGCTCCTAAGTTAGCTGGAAATATTAATCAGTCTATATCAGTTTAGGTGTCAAATTATAGTATTCTTGAAGTTTTTCAGAAAGGTATAACCTCCCACCTATTTTATCCCCCATTCACCCACCCAACTGGATGTTTTCCTTTATAGATGTTTCTCAATTAAAACTGCTGTGAAAGGGGGTGACAGTGAGGAGAGTTCCAAATGACTAAGGCAAACAAGCAGTAAAAACATCAGTTTATTTGCCAAGAAACTGACTCCAAGACCCTACACGGGCCGTGCTTCAGCACAGAACCTTCTTCAGGGGTCTGAGATCGCCCTCTAACAATCCCATAGCTTTACTTCTCCGGTGCCCCGTTGTCCCCTATGATATACACTAACACAACTTCTCTCCCTCTGCATCCCGCCGTGTCGGAAACAGGAAGTTGCGTCAGAGGAGAGGAGAGTGCAACATGTCCGATCTGATCCGAAACTGGAGTCGGTTGATGAGGCAGCAATGCAAGGCTCAGTTTCTCGGCAAATCAACTCTTTGATGTTTTTACTGATTGTTTGCCTTGGTCATTTTGAACTCGCCTCACTCTCTCCCCTTTCGTTGCTGCTGGACTCTTTTGTGAGACTTGTGAGGACCTCTCATTGTGTTTGTCTCAATTAAAACTATTATTTCCATAGTTCATCCCCACTATTACTCATCTGAACTAATTCTTCCCTTGCATGGTCGCCTAATCAGAACCTTGTACCTGTTTGTGTTTGTCTGTGTGCCTTATTTATTTATTTAGCACTTTTATACCCCACTTTTTCCCACAGATGTGCAGGCTCAAAGTGGCTTACAATGTAATGATAAGGCTATCGCCAGATCAGGTGTTATACATTTACAATCAAATGAGATAGGATAGAAGGAACAAGGTAAGAAGAAAGAGGGAAAGGGCAAGAGAGTCTAAAATGGTCCATGGAGATGTTATTAGGAAGGACTGTTGGTGATATGATGAATCCTAGGAGTAGGCTATCCGAGATAGGCTGGTCTGAGGTAGATTCCTGATTCCTTGTCTGTCTTGACTAATTTGTAAGTCTCAAGAAGCAGCAGTGACTGTCTCCTATGTGTATACCTGTTAGTCTTATATAGATGATTAATGAAGAATAGTAGTAATACCAGAGACCTACTGCAGTTTTGTCCTAGCCTATATGTCAAGTTATTCTCTTATTGGAGAATGTATTGTATATACAATACCATACACCTTCTGGGATTGCTGTTACCTAGAGATCTTAGCTGAAATTCTTGGGTAAACATAACTGACACTTGATAACACCATGTCAATAAGTTGGCGAACAATAGTTCTGAAGCTTCAGGCCCATGTTAGCTTTATACTTTGTGGCTTAACCTTTGCATTCCTAAGAGCTATTTGTGGCATGATTTAAATTTGAAAGGTTAGAGGGTGTTCATCAAATATAATGGTTAATTGCCACTCTTCTTCATAGTTTGCACATTTTGCTCATCATTATTTTCCATTAGACTTTTGTGAAACTAGAAAGGGGTGTCTATACTAAACCCTGATAATTTTGGTGTGTTATTTACAAAACGTTGTGAAATATTTTTTTTAATAAATCTGAGAGGATACAAAAATGTTGCATGATATTTTTAACTTGTTAATATGCAGTACCATATTTATCAGACAAAGGGGCATGTTAGTGTAATATTTAGCATGTACTATTAGTGAATACTCATGGTAATAGATAAAAGCGCTTAAATCAGCCAATCTGCAGTATAGATTCTGCGCTAACTGCTAACCAAGGCATGATGCAGGAACTGCGTGGATTATGGGTGGAGAGTTGGCATGGACTGTGCATTGCAGTTAGCACATGGTATTTATCACATGCTACCATTTGTAAAGTTAGGCGGCAATTCTATAAACATTAGATACCATTCAAACCCACAAAATCAATATCAAGCTGCCCAAAATTCTTGAATCTATTCAGTGGTATTGTATGAGGGAAAAAAGGCATGTGCATGTGCAGTATGCACACATGTGTCCATAAAAGGGGACATGTTTGGGACATACAGTGGATCTGTGCAGGGTAGATTCAGCAACCAAGTGGGCAGGACATATTCTATATAAGTTGAGCTTGTGGATGGCAGGAAAAAGATGTGCCCAAAAGTACATATCCTATAAATAGCAACTAAATTTATGTATTTGGATTTTGCTTTCACCTTTTTCAGTAGTACCTCAAGGTGAGTTACATTCAGGTACATAGGGATTTCCCTGTCCCTGGAAAGTTCGCAACCTAATTTTGTATCTCAGGCAATGGAGAGTTTAGGGGGGCTTTTACTAAAGATTAGCTCGAGTTATCTGCAGCAGGGCCTATAGGAGTAAAATGAAGCAAATTGGTGAACCCATGCTGAACCCATGCTGACTCTGTCCCATTAAACCATTAAAGTGGACCGTTGGTCTGACCCAGTATGGCTATTCTTATGTTCTTATGTTCCATCTGCTACTGTCAAGCTATGTGTCTGTAACTGGTCGTGTGTGTGCCTGTGTAAATGTGGAATCCTGTACCGTAGTTGTTGTTGGTCACTAGGTGTTACTGGTCATGGTTACTGGTTGCAGCTGGTGGTGGTTACTGGATGTTACTGATGGTGGTAAATGGATGCTACTGGGTGATTTTGATGGTGGGTTTAATCTAATCACGAGAAGAAACAGGGTATTGCTCCTGTGGGTCTTGCTCGCAGGATGGAAAGGGAACAGAGAGGAAGGTTGGCATATGTGCAGAGGGAATAGAGGCCCAGAATACAGTTCATGAACATGACAGAGGAACATTGCATGTGCAAGCAACTTCAGTAGGACCTAGAGCCCAATGTATGGAAGGTTATCTGAAGGTGAACACAGTCCTAGATGCTGGCAAGGAAGCCTTTTATTGAAACCACAAATCATACCATTCCCTTAATATGCAGGTGGTTTCCAGTGCTTCCAAAATCATAATCAGAGTGGACACCCGGGAGGGAGTGGAAAACATGAAAAAGGATCTGAGGAAGCTAGAAGAATGGTCTAAGGTTTGGCAATTAAAATTCAATGCGAAGAAATGCAAAGTGATGCACTTAGGGAATAGAAATCCACGGGAGACGTATGTGTTAGGCGGGGAGAGTCTGATAGGTACGGGCGGAGAGAGGGATCTTGGGGTGATAGTATCTGAGGATTTGAAGGCGACGAAACAGTGTGACAAAGCGGTGGCCGTAGCTAGAAGGTTGTTAGGCTGTATAGAGAGAGGTGTGACCAGCAGAAGAAAGGGGGTGTTGATGCCCCTGTATAAGTCGTTGGGGAGGCCCCACCTGGAGTATTGTGTTCAGTTTTGGAGGCCGTATCTTGTTAAGGATGTAAAAAGAATTGAAGTGGTGCAAAGAAAACCTACGAGAATGGTATGGGATTTCCGTTACAAGACGTTTGAGGAGAGACTTGCTGAACTAAACATGTATACTCTGGAGGAAAGGAGAAACAGGGGTGATATGATACAGACGTTCAAATATTTGAAAGGTATTAATCCGCAAACGAACCTTTTCTGGAGATGGGAAGGCGGTAGAACGAGAGAGCATGAAATGAGATTGAAGGGGGGCAGACTCAAGAAGAATGTCAGGAAGTATTTTTTCACGGAGAGGGTGGTGGATGCTTGGAATGCCCTCCCGCGGGAGGTGGTGGAAATGAAAATGGTAACGGAATTCAAACATGCGTGGGATAAGCATAAAGGAATCCTGTGCCAAAGGAATGGATCCTCAGGAGCTTAGTCAAGATCGGGAGGTGGGGCTGGTGGTTGGGAGGCGGGGATAGTGCTGGGCAGACTTATACGGTCTGTGCCAGAGCCGGTGGTGGGAAGCGGGACTGGTGGTTGGGAGGCGGGGATAGTGCTGGGCAGACTTATACGGTCTGTGCCAGAGCCGGTGGTTGGGAGGCGTGGCTGGTGGTTGGGAGGTGGGGATAGTGCTGGGAAGACTTATACGGTCTGTGCCCTGAAGAGCACAAGTACAAATCAAAGTAGGGTATACACAAAAAGTAGCACATATGAGTTATCTTGTTGGGCAGACTGGATGGACCGTGCAGGTCTTTTTCTGCCGCCATCTACTATGTTACTATGTTACTATAACAGATGTGTGAGCCTGCTATCCAGGCTTCTTTCACAATGTTACATTCTATCACAATCTGGCATCCATGACTGCTTTGAGAGTGACAAAATCACTGGGGGATGGCTGATAGGTAAGCTCACTACACCCACTCACTACCTTACAGTCACTACACAAAGGGGCTGCCTGGTAGGAAGCACCATGAAGAGCTCCTGGATCCTAGATCCTGGATCCCAGACTGGATCTGGACACCCCAGCCACGGTGGGTCACCCTAGCCAAGACCACCCAAAGTGAGAGAGGTCAGCAGGGGACCAGACATGATCGCGGTCCAACAGAACACTAGTAGCCTCCAACTACATGTGCCGAGCCAGACCAGAGACCCCTGTGGATGCCGATGCACCCGGCTTCACACAACAACATGGTTGAATGGTTGACGGGATCTGCCACAGTGTCATCACTGGCTGGGAGCTAGAGGGGTTGACGGTGCTGGCCCACCAAGCCATGAACATACGAAAGACAACTCCGGGATAAGCACGGCCTCCCATCCCTGTTGAACCTGGGGTCCTCTTCTCCTGGCCCTGAAGCAGTGTGCTCCCAGGCAGACATTGGGGACTCAACCTGAGCCCGCAAAACAACCCATGACAGTCTTATCCGTGCCCCCTCCAGGAGGGTTGCGACAGTCTTCCTTGACCTTTAGCAGCTGGACTGGATTGGTGCCCCAGCACGACCGATCGCTGAGAACTGTCATGACTGGACAACAGCCGGGACTCTGCGAAAAGAAAAAAAATCAGGGGTGAAAGTCCTGACATACCACTGAGGGCTGCCGTCTACTGAGGGACACCCCCTCCCGACAATACCGACAGAAGGCGCTAGCTGCCTGGAAACTGGACTGAACCTCAGAGTAGGTCACTGAACAATTGCAGAGGATTAAGGATAAAGACTAAAGGATCTCAGATAGTAAAACTATCCTTATTAGTGCTATCCTCCCAAACAGCAAAGAAGTGTGTAAACCATTATTTTACCTCCCAGATTCACCTTTCCTGCTTCCCAACAAAGTAAATCTGAGGTGTCCACACCTTGGGATTTGAGTGAGGCCGGAACACAGAGGAATTGGCAGCAGAGGCTGGAACACAGAGGAACTGGCAGCAGAGGCATCAGTGCAGGGAGGAGGCAGTCAGAAGATGTTGTGGAGCTCGATCACTGAAGGAAAGAATTAAAATAAGAGGAAGAGAACCGATAGGCAGGTGAAGAGGAACAACCAACGCCAGGCATATGAGCCCAGCGAAGCATTCATAAGTAAGGCTTACCCACAAAATGAGTACAGAGCGGCTACCATCTTTAGAAGCTTGACTCAACTAAACTTCCCCTTTGTTCACTTTGATCACTCAAAGTTTAGCTTTCGCTTTTAAGGACATACATGTTATGCAGAATTGTCTCACCCCCCCCCCCATCCTAGGGAAACAATGCTGATACACAACCACCTTTGACCATTGTGAGGAATATGAGGGTGAGAGGGAGAATGAAGGCACATGGAGGAACGAGGAGGCTCGAGAGGGAGGGAGACTGGGTAGAGAAAGGAAGGAGTCTTTTCCCCTGGGGGATTGGAGAAAAGGAAAAGACTACCCCTTGACATATGGACATACTGCAGTGTTAGACCTTCATATTCTGCCTTTGTAAAATAGGATTTGGACGTACATGCAATATGTATGCCTAAATACCAGTTTTCAGATGTCCAAAACAATAGAACTTCTAAGTAACCATCATAATTTGATACTGAAAAATTATTATGGAAAGATGGATAATTTTTTGTGCAGTTTTCCACATCACTTTCACCCTTTCCTCCTTTGCTGTTTCTACCCAACCCAACTCTCTCCCCTGAGATCCCCCTTTGACTTGAATTTCTCATGAGACTTCACAGAGATCAATCTAACTGTGCAAAATACAGCAGTCAGGCTTATTTTATTTATTTATTTATTTATTTATTTGTAGCATTTATACCCCACTCTTTCCTGCTCGGTACAATTGTATAGAGTAGGACAAGAGGAAGAGATGTGGGGGTAGGGTTGAGATCATAGGAGCCGACTCTGTGGGTGCTGTGGGTGCTTGAGCACCCCCAATATTGAGAATATTCCTTGTATGTATCCAAGGAAGGATTATTTCCACTGGGTTTAGCATCCCCAATAATTTTGAAAAGTTGGCTCCTATGGTTGAGGTATATATGGAAAAACAAGATTTGAAAGCGCCACACCCCTATGAGAAAAACTACACTGGCTGCCAATCAAAGAACGTATTATATTCAAAATCTGCACCATGGTCCATAAAATCATCTACGGAGATATCCCAGGATACATGATCGATCTCATTGACCTATCAAAGAGGAACGTTTCAAGATCAACACGAACATACTTAAATCTCCACCACCCAAGCTGCAAAGGAGTCAAATACAAATCAACCTACTCATCCAGCTTTTCCTATATAAACATACAACTATGGAATGCACTACCAAACGCCGTGAAGACAACAAACAACCACCCAAAATTCTGGAAATTACTGAAAACTTACCTGTTCAGATAGGCATACCCTAATGATCCAACTTAAATGCCTTAACCATGCAATACAACAAAACCAAAGCTTGTTCTGGACTTAACTTAATTCTTCTCCCTTAAGATTCCCTAATGTGTCTATAACACATGAACCGTCTTATATTACAACATCACTCTGTATTTGTTCTTACCGATATTGGCGATCGCCTGTATGGTACTATGTAAGCCACATTGAGCCTGCAAAGAGGTGGGAAAATGTGGGATACAAATGTAACAAAATAAATAAATAAATAAATAAATAAATTATTAACCCCCTTCTTCCCTGCTTCACCTCAGACTCAACCTTTTAGTTTTCTGTCCACCACCAGCATTTTCTCCCATCCCCTAACCCTCTTTAATCCATTTCTTTGTCCCTGTCCCTAGACTTGTTCCCCCAGGAAGACTCTCAGCTTTCTTTCTGTAGAACCCTTCCATGCTTCACCTCCTACCCAGCTGTCTCTAACATCTTTCTCATATCTTACTTCCCTCTGCAACTTTATCTTTGATCTCCTCTCCAGATTCCACCAGATCTCCCTTTTTATACTTGGTCTGTGAGAAAGTAATCCACTGCAGCCTCTTCTGCATGCAATCTTGCTACTTCCACCTTCTTTCAGCCCACACGGCCAACCATTCATGTGCCACTTTCCTTCAGACATATGAGCTGACCATGTTTCAATAGCATTCCTTCAACCCTTGTGGCTGAATGTGCACCTGCCCCTTCTCTTCTGCTGTGGGTTGACCATGATCCTGCTTCTCTTCCTGATGGTAAGCAGCAGTGACCACTATTTTCTGGTCCCTGTACCAAGATCTGCAGAGAAAATGCAGATTTCTTTGCAGCAGACAAATTCCTCTAGAAGTACAAAATCCATTCTAAGAAATTTCCCCTGAACCCTACAGTGCTATTGTCTGTGCTGCATTCCAATGCTGTTCTTTAAATCAATCCAACCCTTCCACCACAATATGACTAGGAAAGCAGGGAAAGTACATACGTGCTTCCTGTTCCTTTTTTGCAAGGCCAAGTCTCGCAGAATAGGCTTTGAGATCTTGCAGCTCATACTGTGAGACTTGGCCCTATCACAGTGGGACAAGAAATACCTGGTCACATGATGGCTGGCAGAAGAGTCCTAAAAAGAGCATTGAAGTGCAGTGGGGCCAGTATCAGTGATATTGGTAAGTGTTATGCTCACCTCCTCACACCACTGCTACCATTGGTGTTCTCTAATTTGTGTTTTTTTTTTTTTAAAAGTACATCTGTCCAGTAGCAGGCAGACCTACGAGCAGATGATTGGCTTTCATCCAGGCTCACCCAATGGTAGCTACAACCTGGTTCCTTTTCCTGTCTTTTCTCTTACACTTTCCACCATTTGTGGATCAACATACAATGTTCTATGTTAGAAGAAGCTCATTTTGCATCTGGAAAATTGTGTAAATTGGTGGGGAAAAATCTCATTAAAACTAAAAGCTACTTTTGATATCCTTACAATAACAAAAAGTATTCTTAGGTTTGCCTTTTATATATACTGCATTCTGCCCTTAAGGTCAGTCTTTAAGTGGCAAGTTATTTTGGAAATTTCCTTTGGTAAACCTGCACCGTTTATCACACCCTGGTACATTGGGGGAGGGCATATCTAAGCAACACATTATTCTTTTTTGTCACTTTCCACATCTAAACAGATGCTATAAATGCTCAATACATAGTCTAAGGCAAGATAAGCAACGTATCACACCTCAATACATTAACTGAAAGATCTTTCTATAACTGAGAATGCATGAAAGATAGTGTAGAATACATTGTAAAACCACTTTTCTATACATAGCTGTAACCAGCATTTGATGCAAAATCATTTACAACTATATATATATATATATATATATATATATATATATATATATATATATATATATATATATATATATATATAATTTACCTATAGACCTATAGACATTACTACAATACTAGAGATTTGATTTTAGGAAGCCTATCTGAAGGGATTTATCTTCTTTTTAATATTTTTGAAGTCTGCTTTATGATCCTGTTGACCTGCTATTAGCGGAAGCTTAGCTTTCAACAAAGGTAATTAAATTATGAAATCACTGCTGCAATGATCAAACTACTCATAAAACAAGAAATAAAAAAAAACATGAAATAAAATCTTGTAGGCTGCTCTTCATGTAATATTGCTCCCTGATGTTAATTACATTTAAATGGGAGAGTACTATTTTGGTATTATTCATACGCCTCCAAAAGTACTTTCCAGTTTATCATACCTGTCAACCCCAGTGCATCACAGGCTAATACTTTATTAAGAAAAAAATCATTAGGGAGCTGCTGATCCCATTTAAGTACATTGGGCAGAATGTAAGACTAATTAAAAAGCATATTTTTACATTATTAATTTTTGAGTTTCACACTCACATGAATATGAAATGACAGGGCTACTATTTTTATATTCAGGCTCTTTGGGCTCTACAGCTTGGGGAATTGAATTCAGGGGATTTTTGCAAAGATTTTGCATGGGAGATTTGCCTTTTTTTTTTTTTTTAATATAGCTGTTCTTTTCCACCAGGCCTGTGAAATTATATCAAAGCATCATATTGAAGCATATTGCAGCCACTTAAAAGGAACAGTTAGATAGATGTTTTTTTTTTCTTCATACTGCTATAAAAGTATTTTAGATGAGGTATAAAATATGGTTTTTAAATGATATTATGATTTGCAAACACTAAAAAATAATTGCAGCACAGTTGTGAGAGGAAAAGGATCTAATCTTTATTGTGTAAGACAATGTGATAAAATATTTTACAGCCAAAAGCTCATTTTGCATCTGGAAAATTGTGTAAACTGATGGGGAAAAATCTCATTAAAACTAAAGGCTACTTTTAATATTCTTACAATAACACAAGGTATTATAACCCTCTATTTTTCTTGTTCTTATTGTTTATTAAATTAGGCAATTGCACTTATGCCTTGGCATTCTATTTAAATACAGACATAAAATACTTGAGCTATAAGAGTAGTCTCTGGCAAATCTGTATTTATATCAGCAGTTAGAGAATAAGAGAATTAAACTATAATAGTTGTGATATAAAGAGTTGTTGTTTTGTCTGTCTAAATCAAGGCAGAGTATTTGCAATGCACGACACTACAGCAGTTGCTCTGGGAGGCGAATGCTGGCGCAGTTCAGTGCTTAGGCAGAAGATAAGAATTTTGTTAGTAAAGGTATTGAAAGTCTTGATTTTTTTTTCAAAATGTGCCTTCAATTAATTCTCTATTCTTATTGTCTTTTTCACTAACCAGAAGACTGACACTGGAGGCACTGCCTAACTGCTGAGATTTTCTCTTGTAAATCTAGGAAATTATATTTGTACTGACTGTGTGGCTTTGTGAACGGGGACTGGAGTGAGTCCAACACAAATTGATCAGGATAAAGTTGTTCTGTGTCCAATGTCACCATAGTTTATTTTCCTAAAGTATTCATTTTTCAACGGTTTTTCTACCTTACTGTGGCTGACATGAATGGCATTGAGGGAAGGTTTAGATGTAGGTCTTTACTGATTTGCCTTGTGGCTTCTAGAATCAATTCCAGGTAATCAAAATGTGATCCTACTTGTTTTCTCAAACTGTCTTGTCAAGACGGTTTTATCATCAGTGGCAAAAATGCAAGTGCCTGTTGAGGTAAAACAATTCTTTACTTTGATGGAAAGAATGTAATAAGTTTAACAAGATGCGAAACAGTAGCTGAAGCCAGTGTATGTCTTAACAATTTTCCGTGATTCATACTGCAAGTACTCTCTCAGTTCCTTGACTCAAGTAACTTGAAATACCAATTGCAACTTCCAAGAATGTGAACAGCTGGAGTTATTATTTTTCATGCATGCACCATGACACTGAAATTGCTTAGCTTTGGTGGCAAAGGCAATGTCTTAAGAATAGAGAACACAAGAATTCCCAAATTTTTGCTCTATGGCCAACTTTTTGGACACAAATTGTCTTGGTTGCTTGCACAGGCATTGTGGGCTATCAGGCTTATTTTCGAAAGAGATCACCGATGATCTTCTGACACAAATTGGGAGATCACCGGTGATCTCCTGAAACTGGCCAAATCGGTATAATTGAAAGCTGATTTTGGCTGGCTTCAACTGCTTTCCGTCGCAGACCGGCGAAATTTCAAGGGGGCGTGTTGGTAGAGTAGTGAAGGCGGGATGGGGGTGGGACAGGGGCGTGCTCACGAGATGGCTGGCTTCGCCCGATAATGGAAAAAAAAGCCAGGCTTGACGAGCATTTCGCCGGCTTTACTTGGTCCCTTTTTTTTCATGACCAAGCTTCAAAAAGGAGCCCCAATTGACCAAATGACCACCAGAGGGAATCGGGGATGACCTCCCTTACTCCCCCAGTGGTCACCAATCCCCTCCCACCCAAAAAAATCAAGAAAAAAAATTGAAGTGCTCGTCAGGGATGTCGTAAATCAAAAGTATTTTTGCTCAGCTTTTGCAATAGAACCAGTGGGATTTGAATCAGCCATCTCTGGATTACAGGCACAGTGCTCTAACCACTTGGCCACAACTCCACTTACTTGGATGTCCCTCCCTTTTGATTATGCCCCTTCACATCTCTCTCAGCCAATCACAGACAGGGGTCTCTCTCAGCCAATCACAGCAAATTCATCTCTAAGTAAGTGGAGCTGTAGCCAAGTGGTTAGAGCACTGCCCTTGTAATCCAGAAGTGGCTGGTTCAAATTCCACTGGTACTACTGCAAAAGCCATCCCTGCTGAGCACTCCACTTTTTTCGAAGCTGGCCATCTGTAAACCTGGCGATCTCAACATTTGACCTAAAGGTTGAGATTTAGCCGGCCCCAAACATATTATCGAAAGAAAAGATGGCCGGCCATCTTTTTCGATAATACAGTTGGCACCAACCCTTTGCGGAGCCGGCCCCGAAGATGGCAGGCCATTTTTCAGTGCACCTTAGTAAAAGGACCCCTGTGGCAACTGTTAGGAACATACTCAGAATTCTCCCTGCAATTTCTTCACAAGTACTCTAATGTGCCTTACTTTTTGGGTGCAACGAGCGTGAATGCACCTAAGGCCACCTATTGAGGTAGTGTTAGGTAAACCTGCATTAACTGCATATTTGCCAGTTAGCAGGCAATACGTACTGTGTGCTGACTGCAATGTACAGTTCCACCCACTCTCCACCCATTCTCTGCTGAATCTCCATCCCTTTCTGTGTTAAGCAGTTAGCTCCAGACATTTACTGTACTGGCTATTTTAATGCATGCAGTTTATTAATGCAGGCTTGCACAGGGTCCTGTTTACTAAGCAGCACTCATGGGCATGTTAGCATTTTTAGCACATGATAAATGCTAAGTTACCCTTAGGAACATATGGGTGACTCTTAACATTTAGCGTGTGCTAAAAATGCTAGCACGGCTTAGTAAACAGGGCTCTTAGTGTGTACCAAACCCATGCTAACTGCTCAATGCACGTTAGAATATATGCCCCCGAGTTTGTATTCTTAAATTGTATTTTTATGGTTTTATTTATGTATATCACTTTGAATATGAGTAAGACAGTATGTTAAATTGAAACTAATTAAAAAAATAATTTACAAGAAAGACCGTACCTCAAATTAAAGGGAACCCTCAAGCACAATCTGAAATCTTGCATGATAGACCTCTGCAGTTGGGAGGCCACAGTCTTCAACAGGATCAAATGGGACTAGCTTTGTAACTTTGCATTGAAAGTCTGGAAACCAAATGAATCCAAGCATAAAAGGAAGAGAAAGGCAAGTACAACAAGTTCTTCACCTGCAAGTTTCATCCACATCCCCCATGGTCTTTGTTGTTGATTGTGGATAGATCTTATAAACAGTAGAAAGGAGCACCATTGGTGAGTCTCAATCGCCATCATCATCACAATGAAAGTGAACTTGCAGTCCTACCTATTACTATTACAATTTTTTTTGTTCTCATAAGCCTGAAAGAAAAGATTTTCACTGCTCCTTGAGTTCCTGAATGTGTTGTTCATTGCTGTAGTTCTATAATGCTGTAATGCCCATAGTAAGTAATACATTTGGTCTTGAAAAAATTAATAACCGTTCTTATTATTCTTTTATGAAATGTTTAGTGTTTTTCAATGAACATAAAATCTTAATTGGGCAGGAAATCACAGAGGCTCAGTACACAAACCACAGGAAAAAGGGGGTTAAATTCAATTTAGTTCATAAACTACAACACTCGGAGATGTAATAGAAATCAGAAGTGGTGCACTGTGCAGCTTTTGAGGAAACATTTTAGTTAGCCTTATACCCACTGTTCATGAATGACATGGTTTTGGCGAAACTCATCTTGACCTCTGTCTGGTGTTTACCCTGATGCAGCCCTTATGAGTGCAAAACATGGTCGTGTTGAGTTGTGATTTCTAATACACCTCAAAATATACTGTAATTTTGATTTGAGATCTTGTTAGTGTGTAAACCACCTTGAATGTGTTGATTAGAGTGGGTAAGGCATAGGATATAAATAAAATAAATCAATGTGTATTATGCCTCATGTAAATAATGCAGATGCAGATGTTATACAGAGATGCTTATTTTGAGTGATATCTGGTTTTAATGACTATTCATTCACTGCAACATGTCATTCTAAGGAGTCTTTTACTAAGGCACGCTAGCGTTTTTAGTTCACACTAAAAATCAGTTGGTGCTAAATGCTAAGAAGCCCATTAAGGACTATATTCTATATATCATGCCTAAAAAATTGGCATACTTTTTAGAATAACCATACATTTCTGTGTGGTATATAGAATACGATGAGCTATGGTCCATGCAACTAAATTTAGCTGTGGGCAGTTATGCCGAGTAAAACTCGGTATAAATCCTGAAGCCTAAATTAGGCGCAATCCAAGTGTATTCTATAACAACGTGCATAGATTTTAGAAATGCCCATGACCCGCTCATTCCAGGCACCCTTTTCAACTATGGAACTTAGAATTTACGTGCATCACATGATAGAATATGCCTAGATAGTTCTGCCCATAAATTCTAATTAATGCCAATGAGTGTCAATAATTGCTTGTTAATTGGTAATTATCGATGCTGATTGGCTTGTTAACTAAGTTGCGCGTACAAATACTATGAATGCATTTATGCACACAGTAGCCACACTATATAGAATCTAGGGGTATATTCCTATGGGCGTCTCGTCATTTAGCACCAGCTGATTTTTAGTGTGAGCTAAAAATGCTAGCGTACCTTAGTAAAAGACCCTCTTAGTTTGTTGGGAAAGTATCAAATGATTCCACTAAATATACTCAAAAACATGATATTATTTTCTTGCTTTTCTTTTGTTTCAATATTATTTTGTGTTATGTTGAAAAAAATCCTGGACAATGCCTCATGGGAAGCAAATGAACAACATGTTGGTGCAATTTGTCTTTTATCAGTTATAGAGGGTTTAATGTCACCAAATAACATATAAATATAGCACACATGTTTTTCCATATATGAGCTTGCATTTCATTTTATTTATTTATTTTTTATTGAGTTTCTCTTTATGCTATTCTTTTTAATGGGGCTTATTTCCTTTTGTTTAAAGTTATTCCACTTCCCATCTTCTTGTATTTGTTTTAGAGGATAGACAGATACCTTTTATCACAACCAAATACAACATCTATTTAGATCTCTCCCCAGGTTACACTAGGGGCACTTCTACTACTAGACACCCTCCTTTAGGTATCCCAAAGACATGTGGTAAAAGGCTCTTTTAAAAGGCACCTTGGAGCCAAAGGTCTGTTATAGAATGCTACTGTAACCTGGTATTGGTGCGCCTAACATTTGTGTCCCTATCGGTGCGCCTAACATTAGTATCCCTGCAGTTACACCAGCTATAGAGTTTATGTAACTGTGGGCATCTTAAATGTGGTGTGGACATGTGTATTTTACAGTATTCTGAAATTTATGCAGAAAACTGAGAACTCTGCCCATGTTGCACCCCTGCTTTGACTGTGGGCCCTGTTTACTAGGCTGCACAAGCATTTTTAGTGCACGTTAATGATTAGCTCATGCTAAACGCTAGAGACACCCATAGGAATATATGGGTGTCTCAAGCACTTAGTGTATGCTAATTTTTTAGCCTGCATTAAAATCACTAGTGTACCTTAGTAAACAGGGCCCCATGTTTTTTTTAAATTTAAAACTATTTATATTCCGCATAGTCCACAGTTCCTAGCAGATTACAAGATCACATACATAATAAAATTTCCAATTATAATACAATAAAATATACTAACAACAAATATTCCATGCAATAAAAGACAATAACAACTGAGAACCAGTCCCAGCCTTCATACTCCCCTGTACAGATGTTTCCTAATAAAATCCCTCTCAAACAATGCATCATGAAATGAAAAAAAGCCTTAAGATGCTTTCCAAAAATGTGTCTGTTCTCTTTGCATTTACATGCTATGCAAATTAGCATGCCAGCACAGAATAGTTCTTAGGCACCCTGCTGGTATTTCCACAGTTAAGTGCACACTTACATTTGTTAGTGCTTGTGTCCTAGACATTTACTCATGCAAGAGGCGTTTAAATGCAGGCACTTAGATTATAGAATTGTACTTCATTTCCTTGATAATTTAGGGGTAATTCCATAAGGAGGGTGTCTCATTTTAGGCAGCAAGAAAACAAGTAAATGATGGTACTCTGGTTATTGACACATGTAAGAGGGTATTTAGTTGCACTGTTTCCTCTAAGCTTAGTGGAAGCCCTCCACCTAAAATCCTGCCAGTGGGAGGTGCTGTTTCACTATCACATTTTCAATAGTGAGAGACTGGCAAGTTCTGCTGGACTTCAGGGAACCCGCCTCTGGGTGCATAAATAACTTCTTATAGAATATTGACCAGAGGAAAAGTATGTGCACAAAATTAGCTTGTGCTAACTGTGTAGGCACCCATAAGAATATTGTGGACGCCTACACAGTTAGCACGCACTAAATGGGCAATGGCAAAAAATCTCAATACAAAAACAGATTAAAACACCTAGAACAACTAACAGTCACAAAACTAAAACCAACCTTGGCTGTGTACTGTATTGAAGTGTTGCTTTCTACTATGTGTTTCTAAGTGCAATTGGCAGAGCAGCATGCAGGCTTCTTCAGACCCATCTTGGTAGAGAAGCCCTCTGAATCTTCCTAGGCTTATTGCTTCTAAAAATGAAGTAAAGCTCAGAAAGAAGAAAGGGCGATATTATTCATTTTCTTCTTACAGTTAGTGGAATGATTGAAAAATCTGTTTGCTAGTATTACCTATAGAACACTGACAAGTTATGAATTCTGTATTGTAGCTGCAGTAGGTATGGTGTATAGAAAGTCCAATGAATTATGGTAGATTCAGCATACAAACCTCAGAATGCAGGTAGAAAAATCACTGTGTATGTATTTCTAAAAAATGCAAAGTAAAGAGCAGTGAAATGAACTACAACGGTTTGCTTTCTGTTGACCGCAATGCCCAACGTGCTTTGGTTGTCTGTAGTAGCATATATTGACATATATCACCAAACATTATTGACATTGTCCTTGTTTTATTAGTGTACATTTACCTTGTTCACTGTTTTATTATTCTGGATTTCAGTTGCTGCCAAGTATTAATCAATATATTATGCTGCTCAGTTGGGCAAGCTGTACAGAAACACAGTGCCCCTAGGGTTAATACAGTCAAGAACTAGAAAAGTGTTTTAGACATGTACACAACATGTGGTTTACTATTATCATTAAATGAGGTGAACTGGGACTCTATACATATGGATTTTGAGTTGCATAAATTTTGATTGATATCATTTGAAGACAGAGACCCTGAATGGCTGGATTTTGCGAAAGACGATACACAGGCCAGCTATTACCATATACAATAATACCAGGAAAACATATCTGAACTGAGCAAGGCAGCTGGCTTTTAAATAGCTAAAACATAACATCAATACTGATTTTGAATAATGGAAAAAAGGAGGCAAAAGATGTTGACCTCTGCTTGACAATAACATGTTCCAAAAGTAGAACTGGCCCCATGGGACAGCTCCCTGCTCAACAGTAGCAATGAAGCAAATGCTCTCTCTCTCTCTCTCTCCCTCTCTCTTTCTCTTTCTTCTATCTCTCTGTTTTTAAGCAGGAAATCACTATTCTGGACAACCTAACAAAAAAATAGAATTTTCACAAATTCAGGAAACACTTGAGAGGTAAAATCAACATCCTGAGACAGGAGACAGACCCGTTTTTGACACCAGGTTGGACCTGTGAGGTCTAAAGAAATCTTTAGCCAGGAAGTGCCTGCCACAGGGGTCAGGACATCGGGGACCTTTCATGAAGGCAAAAAGAGAACAGAACTTTCCATGCACCATCAAAACCAACAGGCCTTTTCATGGGAAATTTGTTGAAAATGTGCTGATCTACAGTACCATAAACCTTTATGAGAACAGGAGATGAAGAGCCTTTACTTAACATATTGTGAATTTCTGGCTTATGCCGTTTTAAGTACATGTAGTGAATTATAACATATGCTGAAACAGAAGATGGTCTCCAAGGCCCTAAATCCATTTTTTCCTAATGTGTGATACACATGGAAAATTATCAATACATCACTCTAAGAGATTCATTCAATTTGCTCATATTTGTTGGAACTTTTTAGAGAGCACTGGATATTTAATGCTTCATTTATGATTTATGCACCATAAATGTACTAAAACATTAAGCATATTTCTGCTCTGGCATATTTGAAGTCTCACAGGGGGAAAGTTCAAATGTTTCTCAGACTGTGCCTCTGGTTTTCCTGAGGGGGTTCGGTTATTTGTATTGTACTACACCTTAAGTGTTGATTAAACCTTTCACATTATAGTGACAGAAGTGGCATGTAGCACTTCTCTTTAATAGGGATAATAATCTATATCAAGCACTTGGAGGCAATTTTCAAAACAGAGCCCCAAAAGTTGGAAAACAAACATTGCTAATAATCTTCCCTTACTGTTTGCACTTTCACCAGTAAAGTACATACAGTAGCTTCCCCATTCCAAGGACTGTGGTTCTCTGAAAAGCACGAAGGCATAAGGGGAGAAGCAATTTTTCAAAGTTTTTTTTTTGTTAAGTTTGTGCAACTTGATGTAAAAAATAAAACACATGTAACTATTTCAAAACAAAACAAAACAGGCAGGAATGAATTTGCTTTTCACTCTGACAGGAGGTGCCCAATGTTTCCTAACATGTGCAGTCAATTATTTAAACCAGTTCTGCATAAGAAAATATAAATAACGTGCTTTTGATTGCTGGGGATACAATAAATGACTTTTTTTTTTTTAAATAGTTTTTGTGTTTTGAAGGAAGACGCATGTTGTGTTCAGCCTGTTGTTGGGTAACTGTCAGGACATGCGTTATAGGGGGAAAGGACATAAATCAAGAAATGAGAGAAAAAAAAAAATAGTTTCTGCACATTTTCAAAAAACACGCTGTGCTCTCTGAGGTCCTTTTCATTTTAACCAAATCAGGGGGAACTTATCCTCACAGCGGCAAGGCAGATGGAACAATAAATCACAGGAACCATTGACTGCCTGCAGTGTACTCTCCGCAGCTGTCACTTTTTTTTGTCTCTTTGGTTTTAGCTGACATGGTTTGAGGTCCACTGTGAACCAATCTGGACTTTTTTTTTTTACAGTCATATCCGTCAAAACGACCAGTAGCCATCAGCCCACTGCAGCGATCGATTCGTTTGCTTATTCTCACGCATAGCCAATACTCCGCTCAAGGTGAGGCATGGGAGAAGCACCTCATTTTAGTTTTTTTTTTCTTTTTTGCCTCAAGCTACCACTGTGATTTTCTGAGCAATCTTAGCAAATGTTATTAAACTTGCATTATGATAGAACAAACTGCATACCAGGCTCAGAACACCGAAAAATAACAAGGATTGTTTCAAAACTATATTGAGAAGATACTAAGATCGCAGCCGCCCACTCGGTGCCTATTTTGCAAAGCAAACAAGCAAATGCTATGTGTATAACCTTAGCTGTCTCGGTAAAGGTCTGTCTGTGATGGTTAATTTCTTTCGCTGCCTTTTGGTGGCACTCTGATGCCAGTGATTACTTGTGGTGTTCAGGAAAACAAGACATCCTTTCTTCACAAAGACTCAATCTACAAAGGCTGGAAAACAAAATTGATTAAATTTGAACTGTAGTATGAAAGTTTACTTCAGTGTTTAAATTATTAGCCCAGTAAGCAGTAAATATTAGAGCTTTTGTTCTATTTGTGTAAAATTATAGTTGGATACAACTATGTTACATGAATGACTTTGCCAGGAGAGTTAAACACTCACATTAATTTTTTGAAATCTAAAATCTGTGAATTAGATTATCTGAAAATAATGATTTTTTTTTAATGATTTCCTCATCAGTGCTTTTGATTAGTAAGTGCATTGCATCCGGGTGTTATGATTTACATTGCATCACTCCATTCCACACATCCACTGCTATATCCAGTTCTTATCATGAAAGAGAATTTTGAAAAATAATGTACATGGAAAAGGTGACTCCAGGAACAACAGAAGAATGCCTTTCCTTAAAATTAAAAATGCATGTTTTAAGACCTCCCCCCCCCAACCAAGATAAATTTATTATAATTTTTTTTTCTGAATTCTATGATGATGACGAGGTGAAAGTTGAAAGGCACCAGAAGCCTTTGGAATTTCAGAAACATATAATGTTAGAATCTAAGAAATTAAAGTGGAAGCTTCACTGTTTAAAGGGTACAGTAGGTACTTGCAGTTAGCATATGCCTAGGGATATGAAAACACTTTCTTTTTTGTTTCTTCCTTGTACTCCACTTCAGCAGACAGCCTGTCCTTCTATAGATCTGTACACAACAGGAAATGTAGTGAAAGTCTGATTATCAAACACCTGGCAATTTCCAGGATTTCAGAATTCTGTAGTTGTATCACAGAACAGCTAAAATGGTATTTCTTGAACTCTATTAACAAGGACCCCAAACATATTTTAGGACCATTCTTCTTTCTCTTAAAATTGTTCAATACTGTCTTTATCTATCTACTTATAAACTAAAAATTTGAATTTGTTTTTTGGTTACATTTGTACCCTGTGCTTTCCCACTCATGGCAGGCACAATGTGGCTTACATGGGGCAATGGAGGGTTAAGTGACTTGCCCAGAGTCACAAGGAGCTGCCTGTGAAAATGTCAACAAATCTCACTTATATTCATGGTGAAATATAAAAATAGCTTGACTAAAAGAAAAAGCCTGCCTCTTTAGTGTGAAATAACAGGCTAGGACAATGATTAGTGCAAGTCAGATATAACCTGTGAAATCTTATTAAAAAGTCATCATTTTAAATGTGACCCAATTACTGTGAATGTAGCCTAAATGAATTCTGTATTCCTCTAGCATGGCTACACAATTACATTGTACTGAAAATCTTTCAAAACCCTGTTAAACATATTTGTGCTATAAATTACTTTATAGTATTGAAAACTATGGATTTTAAAATAAAAGTTGTTCAAAAGCCACCCCCCATCCACAAAAAAAAAAACAAAAGCAAAAACAAGAAAGCTACCAGTCAATGGCAAGCTAGTTAAGCATTTCCATATTAGCACAGTATATTTTCATCTATGTGCACTGTTCCCTCAGTTCAGATAAGTACCATACGTTTTCTCAACTGAAAACTTTCTGAAGCTCCAGCTGTGTCGTGCACTAGCAGGCATTCTCTTATAAGGCAACCCTGAAGAAATGACAGATCCTATTCCACTAATAGCACTGGAACGTAGAATTGTTGCAGCTTCTTTTAGCAAATAATGAAATCACATACCAAGAAAACAAAACAGAGAGAGAGAAATCCAGTTGCATTTTTTTGCATATAAATGGTCATACATTTGAATGGGTTCTAGGTTTTACAGCTTTGTATACTGTCAGGTTGGCACACTTAACAATGTGAATAAACAATGGTTCATGTGTACGAGGTTGACTTTGCTCAGACTGATAGGAAATACAATAGAATGTAATCGTAAATTAAGTATAAGCCATAGCTCTTGAACTTTTCAATAGAATTATAGATGAAGTGGTTACCAGTCAAATGTCACACACACACAAAAAAATCCAAGTACATTTATGCACCATGAGTATTTTAAAATAGAAACGGGAAGTTTTAAAGTACTATAAATATGATGTGAATGGCACATGTATTGTGTTTTACTGCAGGGTCCTTTTTATGTAGCTTTTTAAAAATCTATATATAGGTTTTACATGTATAGGAATTCAATATATCACTGTGATACTTTTGAAGAGAGTTTTTAGATTTTGTTTTTTCTCATAACAGATACTCTGAAAATCATTGAAAACATTTCTTCTTTTCTTAAAGGTCAACATTTGCATACAGTACAGGATATGCTTTCCATTATGGCATGACAAACAGAAACAGAAACATTTGAAAAAGTTACCTTTATGCTAAGGTGTTTTACTTCCCGTCTCTTTTAAGAAACCTTTATTTGTACATACTTAGCACAAAAACACAGAGAGAAAAACACATGAAAAGTGATCACATCTTTCTATAAATATTACATGGCATACAGTATATCATTTAACATTACAATGTGCCACATATGGGAGTGAATGAAATGAGCCCAGCTCATTCTGTTCTACCTTTAATCCCGGTAGCTCAGGATTGTTAAAGAAAAAATGGAGATCCAGTAATTACAGAAGCCTTGTTGCTTCATATTAGCAACATGCCATTTTATGTTAATGTAATCCATTGTTTAACAGAGTTAACCAGTTAATAAAAAGCAAGAAAGGTTGACTTTTACTACACATTTCTACAGGCATTATTTTTCCAACTCGGTCCTCTCAATATGACTTTAGTGGACAAAACTGACCCCTCATTATTTTATATAATTAATAAACACTAAATTCCATGTACAATTTTAAGAAAAAAAAATAGAAGGCCCAAAAATGATGTCACCCTAGACTAGATTATTAGAAACTGGAATAAAATGATCTAGACAGTTTGTTTTCAACTTTTTGTAAGTTGTTGTGACTTGAAATTATGTTCTAATTCAAAGGTTTTAAGGATCTGTACCCACTTAAGGCCAAATGTACCAACATATAATAATTATGGTAATTTACTACAGGAGACATCACACTCATTGAATAGTAAAAATTGGCCTTATCATACAGTGTACTAAGTTAATGACATACAAAAATTGTGGGGTGTTTTTGCTATATTAATGCACTATATCTAATTTACCAAGCAACAATTTGTGGAAATCAACTGGAGGGAGGAAGAGGATAAAGACAGGAGTAGGATAAGAAGGTACAATAGAAAAGATAGAGGAGGCTGGGGAGAGAAAGAAGATAAAATAATTACTTGAGGAAAGAAGAGGTAGAGGAGATAGATGGAAGGGAGAAAATTTGTTCATCATTCTAAACTACTGAATGTGGAAATGGCACTCCAGACAATTAACAGTGTGCAAGGAAACCAAAATCCATTCCCATAAAGTAAAAAGAGAAGGAAGCCTATGAGCTACACAAAATTTAAACCATCTACAAAATCAAATATTGTGAATGGAGAAAAAGAGCTCAGCGTCTCCATGTGGAGGGGCATTTTCGATATGAAGTGTAAGACTTGGACGTTTTGCTCAGAATGTCCAGAATCCGAATAGCAAATATAGCCATTTTTGAAACAGCAAAATGTCTAACTTTACTTTTTTTTTTTTCTGAAAATAGACATATGCTAGATGTTTCTGTGCTCTGTGCATTTATCTTTTTGGTCCATTTTTGAAAAAAAAAAGTCCAAGTGCAAAACGCAAAATAAATCAAGCCATTGGGCTGTAGGAGAAGCCAGTATTCTTAATAAACTGGCCACACAGACATCCCAGGAGAGCAGTGGTGCACCCTAGGGGGCACCTGGTGTGGATTTATATAAAAACTCCTAGGAACACACCTCACCATTGCTCCTTTATCTTGTCAGCTGAGCCCTCTAAAACCCATCCAAAACCCACTGCCCCCAAATGTACACCACTACAATAGCCCTTATTGGTGAAAGTATCACCTATATGTGGATATAGTAGGTTTTTGGTGAGTTTTGAAGGGCTCTCACTTTCCACCACAAGTGTACCGGTTAGTGTGGGATATGGGCCTGGGTCCCCTTCTCTACAGTGCACTGCACTGACCACTTGGATACTCCAGGGTCCTGCTTACTGCTCTAATAAGACTGGCTATAAAATCTGAGGCTGTCATAGAGGCTGGTATGTTCTGTTTCTTTTACATCTTTGGGGATGGGAGGGTGTCAGTGACCACTAAGAGAGTAAGGGGAGGTCATTCCTTTATTCCTCCAGTGGTCATCTTGTCATTTAGGGCACCTTTTTGTGGCTTAACAATTATTAAAACAGGTCTAGCTCAAAACATCTTAGTTTTAGACCTGGATGTTGTTCAGCCATAATGGAACAAAACAAAAACATCCAGGTCTTAGGAACACCCAAATCCCACCCTTCATATGCTCCCTTGAGATATGGATGCAGTGCAGCTGAACAGCATTGGAGTAGCCTAGTGGTTAGTGCAGTGGACTTTGATCCTGGGGAACTGAGTTCAATTCCCACTGCAGCTCCTTGTGGCTCTGGGCAAGTCACTTAACCCTCCATTGCCCCTGGTACAAATTAAATAACTGAATATATCTAAACTGCTTTGAATGTAGTTACAAGAACATCAGAAAGGCTGTATATCAATTCCCTTTCCCTAAAATGGGTTTCAAGAATACTGATTGGAGAGAAAAACTTCCAAATGTTGCTTTTTGCTACTTTTTAGAGGTTTTTCTCTTTTGAAAATGAGCCCCATAGCCTATTAAGGACCCTGTTTACTAAGCCGCACTATAGGTGCTAGAGACACCCATAGTGCACCTTAGTAAACAGGGCCCCAAGGGTTTATGGCTTAGTTATGGATCAATTAGACCATCATAGGTCAGAAAATACTGTGTGTGAACTCAGCAGTCTCAATAGTGCAAAATCCCTCATATCTAGCATCAGTGATAATTTTATTCACAAAAATTGGTTTGTTTATCTCAAAAAAATTATTTTAAAAAGACGATTATAGCTGCTCCATTCACTAGTGTGATTGGCGCAATGAACTGTGGTTATCACAACAGCTGATACTGGCCAAAGTTTCACCTGTTCTTGGCTTCTCCAGGGCTTATGCATCTATAAACTCTATGGGGTCCTTTTACAAAGGTGCGCTGAAGAATGGCTTGCGGTTGTGTAGGCATGGGTTTTGGGCACGCACCAATCCATTTTTCAGCGCGCTTGTAAAAAAGGTCTTTTAAAAATTTTTGCAGAAAATGGACGTGCAGCAAAATCAAAATTGTCGTGCGTCCATTTGGGTCTGCGACCTTACCGCCAGCCATGCAGTAACCTGGCAGTAATGGTCTACGTGCGTATAATGCCACTTGGTGTGCGTCCAATACGCACGTCCAAAAATAAAATTATTTTTTGACCACACGTATTGGATGTTCACCAAAAATGAAATTACCAAAATTAACTCCATTTTGGCGCACGCTGGGTGCACATAGAGCCTTACACGACTTAGTTAAAGGACCCCTATATTATGAAAATGTTTACAAAATCATTTTCTTTCACTGAACATTTATTGATGCAAACATACCTGTAAAAGGCAGCAAACCACACAGACCTTAAATGTTTTTTTTATAATGGCACAATTACTGGGCAGAAGGTTATAAAACATCATCTATAGTTATGTGTTTTGAATTACCCCGACCGTATTATCGAAACAAGGTGGCCGGTCATCTTTTGTTTTGATAATATGGTCAGAGCCGGCCAAATCTCAAAATTTGGGCTGGCTGTAGAGATGGCCGGTATTGGTTTTCAGCGATAAAGGAAACTAATGGCAGCCATCTCAAACCCGGCCAAATCCAAGGCATTTGGTCGTGGGAGGAGCCAGCATTTGTAGTGCACTGGTCCCCCTCACATTCCAGGACACCAAGCGGGCACCCTAGGGGGCACTGCAGTGGACTTCAGAAATTGCTCCCAGGTGCATAGCTCCCTTACCTTAGGTGCTGAGCCCCCCAAATCCCCCCCAAAACCCACTCTCCATAACTGTACACCACTACCATAGCCCTAAGGGGTGAAGGGGGCACCTACATGTGGGTACAGTGGTTTTTTTTTGGGGGGGGGGGGTTGGAGGGCTCCCATTTACCACCACAAGTGTAACAGGTAGGGGGGGATGGGCCTGGGTCCACCTGCCTTAAGTGCTCTGCACCCACTAAAAACTGCTCCAGGGACCTGCATACTGCTGTCATGGAGCTGGGTATGACATTTCAGGCTGGCATAGAGGCTGGCAAAAAATGTGTTTTAATTTTTTGGGGGGGTTGGTGACCACTGGGGGAGTAAGGGGAGGTCATCCCCGATTCCCTCCGGTGGTCATCTGGTCATTTGGGGTACTGTTTGGAGGCTTGGTCCTAAAAATAAATGGACCAAGTGAAGCTGGCCAAGTGCTCGTCAGAGCCGGCCTTCTTTTTTTCCATTAATTATCGGCTGAAGAGGGCCATCTCATAACCACGCCCCCGTCCCGCCTTCCGTACACTGGCGGCACGCCCCCTTGAACTTTGGCCGGGCCTGCGATGGAAAGCAGTTGAAGCCGGTGAAAATCGGCTTTCGATTATACCGATTTCGCCGGCTTCAGGAGATGGCCAGCCATCTCCTGATTTGTGTCGGAAGATGGCCGGCCTTCTCGTTCGAAAATAAGCAGGATGATAAACTAACACCCCTGAGTACAAAGCCACACTAGCGACTGCCGGTGTGGTAATGCTGACACAGTCCCTTCATTTTGAATGGGCTATGTTGGTATTGCTGCACGACAGCCACTAGCTGGCTTTGTAATCAGGGGTAATCACAGAGGTTTTTTGCTGTGCAATAAGACAGGTAATTCTATAATGAGGGCACTGACATTTAGGCATCAAGAATGCATGTAAATGACCAGAACACAGCCATATACATGCTAAAAGGAATATGCCTGTTCTAGAAAATGGCACCTTAATAAGATGACATGTAGTTTGAAGGTGGGTATATGCATGAGTAGAGTCTGGGTGGATCGTGGATGGGGTGCATAGTTATACCTAAAATTTATAGAATACTGTCATTTTCATGTGTGTGTGTGTGTGTTTAGCAATCTAGATATAAGCATATGCATCTATGTTTGCCTTGCTACATAAATATTCTACCAAGGAAAGTAGGCCCCTAGTTTCTTTTATCAAATAGACTTCAAATAGGAGTCATTTAGGCAGGGCCAGCTTAACCTAAGGTCCAGGTGAGGCTCTGGCCCAGGGCGCTGGACATAAAGGGCGTCAAACACCTGAGACTACGTCATCACTAGCCCTATAGGTTAAGCTGGCCCAGAGTTTACTTGGTGGCGTTGAGTGTGCAGGGAAAAAAGACCACCTTTCCCAGTCTTTAAAGGCAGTTTTCCCCTCCCACAGGCAGCGTTTTACCTAACACTACCTGCATCAGTACCCCAGTGTCTTTCTTATGCCCTGCCCAGCTCTTCCTTTGACATAACTTCCTGTTTTCACAGGAGTGCAGCAGAGGGAAGATGCAGAAGCCGATGCGGACAATGTTAGGTAAAATGTTGTTGGTATACAGGAGGAGGAAATTGCCTTTAAAGGTAGGCCGGGGGGAAGAAGGCTTGAGGAGGGGAGCATATCAATGGGAAGGCGCCAAACCAAAAGTTGGCTCAGGGCACCACGGTCCCTTGAGCCAGCCCTACATCTTGGTGCCTAAAAAAAGGTGCACCTTTATAGATTTACCCTCTTATACTTGTATAACTTGATGTTTTGACTTTTTTTTAACAATGTTTTCCACATTGCCAACATCAATCATATTTAAAGGAAGCACTGCGGATTCCTCCATTAAAAAGGGAAGATAATTGTGATTTACTTTTAAGCCTTGATTGGATAGTTCAAAACACGTGACTAGAGATGGTATCTTATAACATTCTGTACAGTAATGGTTTAATTTTAAAATGTTTAAGGTCCAAACATTTTGCTTCCTTTTATAATGGTTGCTTAAACAGGATAGAATTGTTTTTAAATTCTTACATGGCTTTGCAGCATCTTACATGTTACATTTGTTTTTGCTTTCTGTTAGGAAGAGATCTTTATACTCAGTTGTGTATTCTGCATTAATGTTCCCCTCTGTAAAGAACATCCTTTCAAAAGAATGTTTGAAAAAATTATTCTCATATCAGGCTGCAGCAACATCAAATTGTCTCCCCACTGAGATTAGAAATACTGATTCTTATGCTACATTTAGGCAAGCCCTTAAAAACACGCTTATTCTAAAAGTTTTTATTGCGACCTGTATTGAGTGATTGCTCTTATTGTTGTTTATGCTACTTGGTGTTCAGTGATATTGATATATTTTGTACTGATGTATGTTGAATTATCTTATTATGTTTTGTACTAATGTAGGATCAGCTGTTATATTCCATTAGCTTTCACTTTTCATTTTACTGTAAATTAAGGATTAGTTGTTATATCCTGTTAGCCTTTTTTTAAACTTCATTTTTATGTTTACTGGATTATATTTTGCACTGTGCCGTAAATATCTGATTTTAGAATTGTTATCCTCATTGAACTATGATGAGATAAGGTGGGCTATAAATCATTATATTAAACTAAATAGATGTATAAGCCCATAACAGGTGAAATTTTGGCCAGAGTTGGCTGTTGTACTAACCAGAATTCTTTGTGCCAATTACACCAGTGAATGGAATAGCTATAATCTATCATTGATAATGAGAAACTGACAATCATGATGAGTGATCCAGAACCTGTCCCTGAAGAATGTCATTCTCCTTGGCACTGAAAGGGGCATTGCAGATCTGGAATATGGATTCCGATAAATCAGAGCCTTCTAAATGAAATATTGTGAATGAAGAAAAAGATCTGTATCTCCACACAGCTTACTAACCCCCCTGTTTACAAAGCCATGCAGCAATGCCAACACAGCCCATCAGCATTACCACACCGGCAGCCACTAGCACGGCTTTGTAAGTGTGCATGGTTACTTATGATGCAAATTATACATCATAGGTTAGAAAAAGCTCTGTTTAAACTCATCTTTCTCAGTAGTACAAAAGTCTTCATGTTTAATATCAATGGTATTGTAGTCACACAAAAAACTGACTTGTTTATTGCAAAAATTAATTACTTTTCTTTAAAAAAAACAATTATTTTCCACGGAAGGATGACATGGAACCAACAGGCTTTGCTACACCGTGGGCATGTGGAAGGTAATTCTATAAAAAACATGCTAACATTTACACACCAATAACTTAAGCATTCACACCTTCTCCTTTTCATCCAGCATCATATTTCATGCAATATCACAAGATTGTGGCAAAACAGGCCTCAGCTTTATTCAACAGTCCAAGAACCCAGCAACTCGCAGCTTCATTACCCCTCCAAAATTGACTTCAAATGAGAATAGATGGTGCCATCCTAGTCTACCTCCTTTAAATAGCAAATCCAATAGACTATTTAACCCACCCTGCAGTAAAACAAGATGGCCATGTATCCATGTGCTAATTCATTTGCCCATTCATATTCCATCCAGGTGATTGCACAGTGGTGTTGCCCATGTTCACTCTTCTCACTCCATTGTGGTAATCTGGGAGTCAGCTCTATTTAACTTTCTAGTATTCCACAATCCCCACCAAAAGCAGGGACTGCCGACAGCATGTCCCTGACTCCCCACTAAAGTGCGAAATGGTACTAAGGAACATTTCCTGCCCAATATCAGAAGATGATCCTATCTGGATGATATATATTGGCACAACCTTCTGAAATCAAAACCTAAGCAATGACTAATTCCCCCAAAGTTACTACAAATTTGGCGAACTCCATAGTTTTTCCACTGCCTTAGGCTTGAAAGCATTTCCCCACAACCTGCTAGGTATAATTTGAGCCCCCCCCCCAAAAAAAAAAGAAGAGTAGTGTAGCTAGCAAAGCTCTTCCAGAAGAACCACAGAAGGATGAATAGATGAAAATATAATACTTTATATATCGTCTTTTATCCCTGGAGGACCCGACAAGGCACCATGTTTCAGCTAAAGTGCCTGCCTCAGGGGTCTGATCAAAGTGTCTCAATAGTATTCGACCTTTGTAAATAAAAAAGCATGTCGGCTTTAAAAAGACACAGTACAGTTGAAAGGAAAACAGATACAGCAGAGATGCACAAATGGAGTACATTTGAGACCATATAATCAAGGTATTAGGCAAGTAACAATTAATTGTCATTATCTCTCATTTAATTTGTTGTAACAAATCAATCTTTTTAATATAACATAGATCATTGCCACCCAAATGAATCACTATACATTGAGAAGTTGACAATTGCTTGGCTTCAAACAGAAGAGGAAGTAACTGATTTCACTGCATTCCCTGGAGTCCTGTCACTTCAGCTGAACCCCCCAGGCACCAAGGCCCAAGATTGGTCATTATCTGGATTCATTTGCTCTCTTCCAAAAGATAAAGGGATGTCTGCACAGCCATACCAAAAGCTCAAAGTTAGAAGACCTTGAAGAAAGAGCTATAAAAAACAAAAACAAACCAACAAAAAAAAACAAGTAGCACATAAAGAATTCAGAATGTCAGAGTTCCCAACTTCCAAATCACTTGTACAGAAAATCCTCTGCCAGAAGCAAAGGAAGCAGTTTCAATTCAAAAATAATGGTTCCAAATTTAAAGGGGTCAAATCCAGCCACGATAGGCAATGCGTCCAAATTGTTGCAAACTGAAATCTAGTTAAAAGAGACCCATCACAATACGCCAAACAAAATAGCCCCTTCTGACCTCAGAATCATAGGAATGTTGATGCAGATTGAACCAGGCACCCTTCACAAATAAACTTTCACTCCTTTCCCTTCTTGCTCTGCCTTAGATTTTCGAATCCTTAAATATATGTGAGCATTACACAGCATGACATCTTCTTGCAGTAAACCAGTATACCCATCAGAAGTCTTGTCCGCAGCTACCAATTTGCTATCCCATAAGGCCACGTAAAAATTTCAAACAAAAATGCAACTCTAAGCAATGTAACTTCAAATGGAGAGTTCCAAACCACAGGCAGACTAAGGGGCTCATTTTCAAAACAGAAAAATGTCCAAAAAGCAGCACAAAGTGGCAGATGGACTTTATTTCCAAACATCCAAATCGCTGTTTTCAAAACCCATTTTAAGATGTAGTTCATATGTAGTGCATCCTAATCACAAGGGGGGTATGTTGGGGCAGGATTTGAAAACCCACCAAAAACCTACTACATATAAGTGATACCTATAGATATGAGCTATTGTAGTGGTGTACAGTTGGATACAATAGGATTTTGGTGGGCTCACCATACAACATAAGGGGGTAACGGTGAGATGTGTACCTGGGACCTTTTATGTAAAGTCCACAGCAGTGACCCCTAAGGTGTCCATCTGTTCTGCTGAGATGTCTATGTGGCCAGTCTACTAAGAATGCTGGCCCCCCAGAAGTCCCAGTGGATTGTTTTTGTGCATTTTTCCTTGGACATTTTATCAAAAAATGGTCCAAAAAGATAGATGCACTGACCACAAAAACATCTAGCATGTGGAAATTTTCAGAACAAAAATGTGGACATTTTTGTGGTTTGAAAATGGCCATGTTCACTAATGGATTTTTTGGACGTTTTCCACAAAACATCCAAAATCAGATTTAGATGTCATGTCAAAAATGCCCCTCCACATAACTTTAATAATGTTTCATGTAATATTTGGTGTACAGAGGTTTTCTTTAGAACTACAAAATCATCTTTAGAAAAATGTCCACAAATTTAAGGATCATAACTCGCTTGAATTTTGGACCAAAATACTATGACTCGCTAATGATCTACACAAAGTTGAAACAGGCATTTTCTGCACATGCTATAAAAAATAATACATCTTCAGAACTAATAAGTTTTCTGGCCAAACCCTGCTCACTTGAAAAAATACTGTTTTTTTAAGCCTTCGGTGTTTTGCTAGTCATCTCAAAAGAAGCGCGTGCCATAGAACAACCCATAGGTGTACACTTGTCTACATATTACTTTCCTTCAAATTTAAAACTAGGAAGATGAAAAGAATCAGGATGAACCTGCAGAAAATGGAATGCAAATTCTACATCTGCCTTTGGCATCTGCCGTAGCAAATCAACTGCTGAATAAAATGAAGCATACAGTATTGCACTAAACAAAGAACGGGATCATAAGTACATAAGTATTGCCATACTGGGACAGACCAAAGGTCCATCAAGCCCAGCATCCTGTTTCCAACAGTGGCCAATCCAGGTCACAAATACCTGGCAAGAGCCCCCAAAAAGTACAAAACATTTTATGCTGCTTATCCCAGAAATAGTGGATTTTCACCAAGTCCAATTTAATAATGGTCTATGGACTTTTCCTTTAGGAAGCCCTACAAACCTTTTTTTAAACTCTGCTAAGCATTTTCTGGCAACAAATTCCAGAGTTTGATTTGCTTACTTTATTTATTTTTTGTCTATTAGATTGTAAGCTCTTTGAGCAGGGACTGTCTTTCTTCTATGTTTGTACAGCGCTGCGTATGCCTTGTAGCGCTATAGAAATGCTAAATAGTAGTAGTAGTAGTAGAGTTGAATTACACGTTGAGTGAAGAAACATTTTTCCAATTAATTTTAAATTTAGTACTTTGTAGCTTCATTGCATGTCCCCTAGTCCTAGTATTTTTGGAAAGCTTCACTTCTATCCACTCCACTCCACTCCACACCACTCATTACTTTATAGACCTCTATCATATTTCCCCTCAGCCGTCTTTTCTCCAAGCTGAAGACCCCCAGTCGCTTTAGCCTTTCCTCATAGCAGTGGCGTAGCCAAGGGTGGGCCTAGGTGGGCCCAGGCCCACCCACTTTGGACTCAGGCCCACCCAGTAGCAGCACATCTATGATGTGGTTGGCAGGGATTCCGAAGCCCCACTAGCTGAAAACTCCCAACAACTATCCCTCCTGCATACCTTGTAAATAGCAGATCTTCACCTGCAGCAAGCAGCGACTGATACATACTGCTCACACCGGCCCCATAGCCTTCATCTGACATATTCCCGCCTATCCGGAAACAGGAAGTTGCAGCAGTGGGAAGGCTGTAGGGCCAACATGACAACCAGTGTGTATTAGTTGCTTCTCACTGCCAGTGAAAATCTGCTATTTAAAAGGTATGCAGGAGAGGGGGGATGTTTGAGACCATATGGCACGCAGGTGAGAGAAGGAGAGACCAAATCACCTGTAGGACTGGGTGGGGTTCTTCTGCCCACCCATCTTGGGCCCAGGCCCACCCAAAATTGGGTGTCTGGCTACGCTCCTGCCTCATAGGGAAGTCATCCTATCCCCTTTATCATTTTTATCATCCTTCTCTAAACCTTATCTAATTCCACTATATCTTTTTTGAGATGTGGCAACCAGAATTGAACACAATATTTGAGGTGCGGTCGCACCATGGAGCGATACAAAGGCATTATAACCCCCTCATTTTTGTTTTCCATTTCTTTCCTAATAATACCTAACATTCTATTTGCTTTCTTAGCCGCCGCACCACACTGAGCAGAAGGTTTCAACGTATCATCAACGATGACACCTAGATGCCTTTCTTGGTCAGCATGATGTAGCTATAATTCAGGTTCCTCTTTTCCACATGCATCACTTTGCACTTGCTCACATTAAACATCATCTGCCATTTAGACGCCCAGTCTCCCAGTCTTGTAAGATCCTTTTGTAAATTTTCACAATCCTCCTGCGATTTAACTACTTTGAATAACTTTGAATAATTACCTCACTAGTTACTCCCATCTCTAGATCATCATTTATAAATATGTTAAAAAGTAGCGGTCTCAGCAGAGACCCCTGAGGAACCCTGCTAACTACCCTTCTCCATTGAGAATACTGACCATTTAACCCTACTCTCTGTTTTCTATCTTTTAACCAGTTTTTAATCCACAATAGGACACTACCTCCTATCCCATGACTCTCCAATTTCCTCTGGAGTCTTTCATGAGGTATTTTGTCAAACGTCTTCTGAAAATCCAGATATACAATATCAACCGGCTCACCTTTATCCACATGTTTGTTTACCCCTTCAAAGAAATGTAATAGATTGGTGAGGCAAGATTTCCCTTCACTAAATCCATGTTGACTTTCACGTCTCATTAATCCATGCTTTTGAATATGCTCTGCAATTTTGTTCTTTATAATAGTCTCTACTATTTTGCCCAGTACCAATGTAAGACTCATCGGTCTATAATTTCCCGGGTCTCCTTTGGAACCTTTTTAAAAAATCGGCGTTACATTGGCCACCCTCCAATCTTCTGATACCATGCTCAATTTTAAGAATAAATTACATATGACTAACAATAGTTCTGCAAGTTTATTTTTCAGTTCTGCCAGTATTATGGGATGAATACCATCTGGTCCAGAAGATTTGCTACTCTTCAATTTGTCAAATTGTCCAATTACATCCTCTAGGTCTATAGAGATTTCATTCAGTTTCTCCAACTTGTCAGCTTTGAATACCATTTCTGGCACCGGTATCTCTCCCAAATCTTCCTCAGTGAAGACCGAAGCAAAGAATTCATTTAATCTCTCTGCTACAGCTTTTACCCCTCGGTCATCTAGCGGTCAAACCAATTCTTTTGCTGGATTCCTGCTTTTAATATACCTAAAAAAATGTTTTACTATGTGTTTTTGCCTCCAACGCAATCTTTTTTTTCAGAGTCCCTCTTTGCCTTCCTTATTAGCACTTTGCATTTGACTTGATATTCCTTATGCTGCTTCTTATTATTTTCAGTTGGTTCCTTCTTCCACTTTCTCAAGGATTTTCTTTTAGCCTAATAGCTTCCTTCACCTCACTTTTTAACCATGCTGGTTGTCGTTTGGTCTTCCATCCTTTTAATACGTGGAATATATTTGGCCTGGGCTTCCAGGATGGTGTTTTTGAACAGCATCCATGCCTGATGTAAATTTTTGACCCTCAAAGCCGCTCCTTTAAGCTTTTTTTCACTGTTCTTCTCATTTTATCATAGTCTCCTTTTTTAAAGTTAAACACTAATGTATTGAATTTCCTGTGTAAACTTCAAAGCTAATATCAAATTTGATCATATTATGATCACTGTTATCAAGTGGCCCCAGCAGCATTACCTCCTGCACCAGATCATGTGCTCCACTAAGGACTAGGTCTAATATTTTTCCTTTTTTTCATCAGCTTCTGTACCAACTGCTCCATAAGGCAGTCCTTGATTTCATCAATGAATTTTACCTCCCTAGCATGCCTTATGTTATATTTACCCAGTCAATATTGTGGTAATTGAAATCACCCATTATTGTGTTGCCCAGTTTGTTTACCTCCCTAATTTCCTTTAACATTTCTACATCCGTCTGTTTATCCTGGCCAGGCGGACGGTAGTACACTCCTATCACTATTCTTTTCCCCGTTACACATAGAATTTCAATCCATAGTGATTCCAAGATGTGTTTTGTTTCCTGCAGAATTTTCAATCTATTTGATTCAAGGCTCTCCTTAACATACAATGCTACCCCTCCACCAATTCGATCCACCCTATCACTACGATATAATTTGTATGACAGTGTCCTACTGGTTATCCTCCTTCCACCAGGTCTCAGAGATGCCTATTATATCTAATTTTTCATTTAGTGCAATATATTCTAACTCTCCCATCTTATTTCTTAGGCTCCTGGCATTCACATATAGACATTTCAAACTATGTTTGTTGTTCCTATTTACATCAAATCATGAATTAACATTTCACCCAAGCAGATACGACAAATTATGAATGAACTTGAACTTTCTAGGTTCTTTCTTGTGACTGGCACCCAAAAAGGAAATTACTGGATTTGATAAAGTCTCTGAGCCCTACTATTCTACCCGGCTTGACTTTTTTGCACAATTTTGTGACTACAATATCTTGCTGAATCCACACTGAAGGCAAGTTCCAAGTTTTATGATATAAATTCCGACCTACAAATGGAATTACAAAACCAAACTTAAAACATTCTAACAATATTCAAGCTGCCACTCTGTCAGGGTACCAAGGGCACTATTCTTCAAAAGCCTGTATATTGATTGTTGAATGCACTTTGACCAACACCATCTGTGCTGGGTGGGAAACCAACAAGATGGCCAATCACACTGACCTACATTAAAATGAAAGTAAGCATTGTCTTGTGCTCCAGACCACACACTTGAAGGGATAACCAACCCCCCCCCCCCCCACCGCCTCCAACTGTCTATTCCATCCAGCATTACCAAAATTCACCCAACTGAAATCTGTAGGCTCACGGCGCTTTGACAAAAGGAAACCTAAGTTTTATAAACTCAAAATGATAACCTGAATAAATGCAAGAGACTCAATTAAAACACAGGTTTCACCAAATGCTAGAAAAGACATGAAAAACTAATATCCAGTCATACTGTATATATTATGATAGACCTTAACTTTCTTCTTCTTTCTATTATCCTTGGCCTACCTTTCTTTCCATTATCCTTGGCCTCCCTCCTTTTTTTCTTCTTATTCGTTTCTTGCTTCCTTTCCAATAATAAAAATATATATTTTCCCCTCAAAATCTTACTATCTAAAGGCACAATCATCTTTAACATGTGGTCCTGTGAAGGGCATCACTGACCCAACTTATTCACTTTTTCTCTGCAATTCCACTCTTCACATCAGCTACTTGTAACATACTCTCAGCCCAATTCCCAAACCTTCCCATTCCAATTCTGATGATGATGAAGAAGAGTCTATTGAAACAGATGATTCCCATACAAACTCTGGAGGTATATCTTTCTTCCTGCACTTTTCTACATTAATATGCTTTACTACTCATCTCAAACTTCGGAAACTTCTTACCTTGCAAGCACTTAATTAATGCCCAATCTCTTTCTTATACCTAAGTTCTCCCTTCCCACTCCTATGACTGTCTTCCTTTTCACCTTCCTCCTCTTCTACTTATTGACCTTGCTCTCCAACTTGATCCAAATTTATTTGTTCCAGAATAGTTTCTGTTTTGATCAAAACTACTCTCTTCCACATTATTCCCAAAGGAAGATGCAGTCACAGCACACTTTTGCCCTTGAAATACTACCTCTATCCCTGGAAACCAATCCTTGAAGTGAGGCTTGTAACCCATCCTTCTCTTCTGAGCTCACCCTACACTCCTCCCTCTATCTTTCCCTCTCACTCCAGAAAAGCCTGCCTGTGTCAGCTGGTCTAACCCCATGTAATGAACTGGCCTCTTTAAGCCCCATTCCAGGAACCCACATGCCTTTCCTCCCCCTGACCACCTGTTCCAGTCACCCTCTTTTACCCCTTCTATTTGAAACAAAATCCAAAGACACTACCTCTTCTGTGGGGATCCTGTGGTGTTGGAAGCAGTTCCTGTGGGGTTCCCATGGGGACGGAAGCAGTTCCTGCAGATTTCCTGTGGAAGTGTAAGCTACACCTGCACCAGCCTCACACCTACCAAGTACTAAGTTCTTTGAGTGCCGCCTCCACATCCTCCTTGCTTTAACAGCACAGATGTGGAAAGTATTCCATTAATCCTCTCTGTTCCTGGGCTGGTGTACAGGTCTCAGCTCTGACACAGGCACGAGCATCAGAGGTCACCTGACCTACTGGCACATACATGTGGTGACTTCTCAGTACACAGTGCCAGTGAATCAGAGACGAGTCTTATATGTGCATAGCAGAGTGTTCCAAGCTCCAACTTCCATTCCTTCCTTGCCTGCAGTGCTGCAGCTTGAACCTTGACACTGAGAGTCAACCACAATTTTTCTTTATGTACCATTAAATTCTTGCATGAATGGCTGGGGACAGGTAAGATTCCAGTAGGGATGGGTGGGACAGGTTAGACTTCTGTTCCCGTGCAACTCTCTAATTCAATGTTGCTGCCCGGACATGGCCTGGCATTGAATATCCAGGAAAAATGACAGCAGAAGCTAAATAATTGCTCAACACTGCTGGCTAAATATCGACCCCCTGTGATACCTGTAATTGATACATCTGGACTTTTGGTATAGCCCAGTGTATCAATATCAGCTTTTTCCGAATATCAGGAAATATAAAGTTGCTGTAAGCAAAACAAACAAAAAGAAACACACACTCATGCCTACACACACACACAAACAAACAAACAAACAAACAAACACAAACACACACACACACACACACACAGTGTCAGTTGCCCAGGTGACATTTTGTAGCAAACAAGGAAATCACAACTGTAGAAAGTGTTGTATTTTATGCCAACAACAATATGACAGTTTTCTCTGTAAAGAAAACATGACACTTTTCCAAATATCAGAGGATGCCTTGGCAGCTCAAGGGATTCCTGTACTGTCACTGAAATGGAAGGTCACGGGCTGGCTTCATGTTTTCTATAGTTTCAAAATGTTGTGGTGGAGTGTCTGCACACTAAATGCTGTAGGCTAAGGGAAATCTTTCCCTTCATCTCTGAAAGGAATGACAGGAGGAAAAAGGTCTTACTTTGACAGCAGTGACCTCTAGGTCTAGGGTTTCTGTCCCAAGGAACCCCTGAGTAAAATTACCTATGTTAATGTGCAGTTGTTGTCTTAAACATATAAAAAAAAATCAGGCGTGTTTGTGCTCTTTACCTAGCAAGGGCCTTGTGTTAAAAAGCTTTTGAGACCTTCCACGACTTCCAGCACTGCCATTGCCCAAAAGTGTCAGGCAGGTGGAGATTGTGCCTAAGTCAGTGAACACGCTTGCAAAAAAATCAAACTATACTTCTAGATGCTTGCACTAGATGAACTCTGATGAAACTCTAAACAACAGCATCAAAATGCCTCTTTGAATGAGTGCTTTTTATGTGAATTGCATATGCATGTATCTATCTTTCTATGCAGAAAGGCACATTCATATATTATCCACACAGCATTTTGAACACTATTTTCAGATAGAAGCAAAGATATAGTCAAGCAGTAGAGGGACTGTGCAGTTATGTGGAAATATTTAAACTTCAGCCATGGCATTTAAAGATATATCCAAAAGTTCAGCACTCTCTGCTACTCAGATATCTGCACAAAATATCCAGGTATACCAACCGGTGACTCCTGCTCTTATCCGGAGAGTGGCAGACTCCTGCTCTTATCCGGAGAGTGGCAATATTCAACACCCTTTTGCTTTCCTAAGTTATCTGGATAGTTATGAGGATACTAGTGATGAGTATCGCTGGTTTCCAGATAAATTCTGCCTCTGCCTATGCTCTACTCCCAAACCACCTCCAGTGCTATCTACACAGTGTCTGGGAAAAACGGGACCCCTTACATAGTTTCATATTAATTTGCAATTGTTTAAACATGTAGTATGACCTTTGAAAATACATGCGTATAATGATTTTTTTCTTAGTTAATTCATAATTTGTGTTCAAAGTGTCTTCCTTCAACCTTGATACTTTCACGAAGTCTTTGAGACCACTGAGCTGATGATGGCTTAATGAATTCTTGGATTTCATTAATTAAGAACTGAACTAACAGATCTTTGTAAGCCACATTGAGCCTGCAAATAGGTGGGAAAATGTGGGATACAAGTGCAATAAATAAATAAATAAACTGTTTTGCGAGCTTGATGCGCTGGAGCACCATCCTGTTGAACAATAAACTACCCAGAAATATCTCAAATTTCAGGCAGACATTTCTGCTGTAGTAGGATATTTTGGAGTTATTTGCACTGAATAAGAACATAAGAACATAAGCATTGCCATACTGGTACAGACCAAAGGTCCATCAAGCCCAGTATCTTGTTTCCAATAGTAGCCAATCCAGTTCACAAGTACCTGACAAGATCCTAAAAGAGTAAAACAGATTTTATGCTGCTTATCCTAGAAATAAGCAGTGGATTTTCCCAAGTCCATCTTAATAATGGCTTATGACCTTCTCTTTTTAGGAATGTATCCAAATCTTTTTAAACCCTGCTAATCTAACTGCTTTTTCCATATTGTATTTTATTTATTTATTTTATTTATTTATTGCATTTGTATCCCACATTATCCCACCTCTTTGCAGGCTCAATGTGGCTTACATTACATTATGGATAGTGGAAATGAGAAGAGAATAGACATTTGGTGTTACAGTAGGATTTTGGGTTACATGGTAATGGAATACATGATAGTGATATAACAAAAGGCATTCTTGACAAATTCTGGTTATATGTAGGAGTATCACATGTTTTGATCTTTATGGTATATCTTGTCGAAGAGATGGGCAACAAGTTCCAGAATTTAATTACACATTGAGTGAAGAAATATTTTCTCCAGTTTGTTTTAAATGTACTGCTTAGTAGCTTCATTGCGTACCCTCTAGACCAGTGATGGCGAACCTATGGCATGCGTGCCAGAGAGGGCACGCAGAGCCCTCTCCTTTGGCACGCATGCCGTCACCATCACTGGTCCGCCCACTCTCCCTCCCTCCCTCTGAGTACCAGTTCGGCCTCCCTCCCGCCCTCCCTCCAGCCCAACAAGCATCAGGCCGCCCGCCCGCCCGTCCTCCCTCCCTCCCAGCACCAGGAACCTCCCTCCTCCTGAAATTTAAAAAGCGCACCGTCCTCGGAGTCGGGGTTAAGGCGGCGTGCGTTGGCAGCGGCAGCGAAGCGCGTGTTCTTCGCTCGGTGCGCCTTCGGCCTTCCCTGTTGCTCAAGCTCTGGTCCCTATGGGCAGGACCAGAGCTTGAGAGACAGGGAAGGCCGAAGGCATGCCGAGCGAAGAACACGCGCTTTGCTGCCACTGCCGACGCACGCCGCCTTAACCCCGACTCTGAGGACGGTACGCTTTTTAAATTTCAGGAGGAGGGGGGTTCCTGGTGCTGGGAGGAAGGGAGGGAGGGAGGACGGGTGGGCGGGCGGCCTGATGCTTGTTGGGTTGGAGGGAGGGCGGGAGGCCGGCCTGATGCTGGGAGGGAGGGAGGCAGGCTTGGTGCTGTCTGTGTGCTACTGGGTGGGAGGGAGGGCTGCTGCTGCATGCTGGGAGGGAGGGAGACCTGATGCTGGGTGGGAGGGATGCCTGATGCTGGGTGCTGGATGGGAGGGAGGCCTGGTGTTGGGTGGTGGATGGGAGGGAGGCCTGGTGCTGGGTGCTGCCGGGTGCTGGGAGGGAGGGCAGGGGGGAGAGGAGGGTGGCTGGACATTTGTGGCTGGAGGGGAGAGGAGGGTTGCTGGACATTTGTGGCTGGAGGGGAGAGGATGGTTGCTGGACATGGATGGAGGGCAAGAAATGAAGAAGAAAGGAGGAAAGTAAAGAAATAAATGGAAAGGAAGCCCTGGAAATGGAGTTAAGAGAACAGATAGAGAGCAGCAGAATCAGTGACTAGAACCAATATGGATAGAAAAACAAAATCACCAGACAACAAAGGTAGGAAAAATAATTTTATTTTCATTTTAGTGTTTGGAATATGTCGAATTTGAGAATTTACATCTGCTGTCTTATTTTGCACTGGGTATACTGGAGCTGTAACAGCTTACAGAAATGATTTATAATGGAAGAAATCATGTTATTTTTTTCTCCTATACTAGTATAATATTTTCAATGATGTCTGTTTATATGCGCCATGGCTGGTGTAAGGGGTGTGGCTATCATAGGGGTGGAGTCATATGTGGTGACCCCACCCATAAAGAGTACCGGCACTTTGCGATAAATAATTTGATTTTGGGTTGCTGTTTGGGCACTCGCCATCACTGCTCTAGACCTAGTATTTTTGGAAAGAGTAAACAAGTGCTTCACCTCTACTTGTGAAGAGCCCTAGTCACTTTAGCCTTTCCTCATAGGGAAGTCATCCCACCCTCTTTATCATTTTTGTCACCCTTTTTTGTACCTTTTCTGCTATATTTTTTGAGATGTGGTGACCTGAATTGCACACAGTATTCGAGGTGTGGTTGCATCATGGAGCAATACAAAGGCATTCTCAATTTTGTTTTCATTCCTAATAAGTCCTAACATTCTATTTGCTTTCTTAGCCGCTGCTGCACACTGAGCAGAGGGTTTCAATGTATCATCAACGAAGACACCTAGATCCTTTTCCTGGGTGGTAACTCCTAATGTAGAACCTTGCATCGCGTATCTATAGTTTGGGTTCCTCTTTCCCACATGCATCACTTTGCACTTGCTCACATTAAATGTCATCTGCCATTTGGATACTCAGTCTTCCAGTGTTATAAGGTCCTAGTGCAATGTTTCACAATCCTCTTGCATTTGTATTGTATTATTCCTGAATAAAGTGTTTGTGTTCTGTTAAATGCCTTGCTATGAAATTATTATTGATCTGTAAGCCACATTGAACTTCTAAACTGAGGCTTCCTTTGCCTATTAGCTGTGTTTTATACTGATACTATACTAACTGTAAAATAGCCTTCTTAAATGCTAGCCTATGAAACTGTAACACAGACTGTATATGCTGTTCCTTAAATTACTTTGCTAAGTGAGCAGAGTAACTTAAAATAAGGTCCCTGAGGTTCTCTATTTAATTCTAAGTCTACCTTTCCCCAAGTTTATAAACAATTTCTCAGTAAACTTTTATCAGTAAAAATCTCTTCCTCTCTGGAAGTCCTCTCATAGCACCTCTTCTGGACTAAGGGGAACTCAGCCCTGCCTTACTTATGTGTTTTTTTTGTGCTTCCTTCATGTTTCACACTGCCATCATACCCGAATGCTCAGTTCCTATGCTGTTCCGAACAGCGCGGTAAAAATACTGCCGAAGCAGCATGAGAAAAGAACTCTCTAATGATCAACACTAACAACATGCAAATTTAGGTGCATTGTCAGCATTGATCATTAGGGACATCTGGGGGGAGGACTGTGGCTGGGCATGTGCTCAAGAACCCAGGCACAATCCTCCAGCAGAAGAGGTTTGAAAGGTCCAATGAAGAGGTTTGACAGTCTGGGCTGTTCTCCGGTGGACCCCAGACCTCCCCACCTTCCAAAACATGTAAAGGCCTGGAGGTCTGGTAGACCCCTAGACCCCCCAGGCCCCCCAAAGACATAACCCCCTATAATTAAATACAACCCTGGTAGTCCAGTGGGATCCTTGACCTCCTCCCACTCACCACAAGCTAGTTCTGGTGGTCTACCGGTGGCCCCCCACCCCCTTCTACCATCTAGAAGGAGGAGGGACTAGAACTCCCTCCTTCCTCCTGCAATATTCAGCACTTAACCAGCTATGGCAAACTTCTAATTGGTCCTTTAAAGATTGTTTAGTGGTCCTATTTATGTGGTTACCCTGACTGGTTAAGTGCTGGATATTGGCACTTAACTGGCCAGGTGCCAACTCCACCTCTGGAGTTTGACACTAACTGGTTATTTTCAGCAGTGTTAACCAGTTAAGTGCCACTGAAAATTAAAGGCTAGTTCCAAACAGGCAATGTAACCAGCTAGGAGCAATTTCTGGGTGGTTAAATCAAGTGGAGGCGTATTTTCATAGCACTTAGACTTACAAAGTTCCATAGGTTACTATGGAACTTTCTAAATCCAAGTGCTTTGAAAATAAGCCTCTTTGAATATCAACCCAAATATAAATCTATGCGGTTTATGATAAAATATTAAAAATATTAAAATAAGGGGGAGGAGGTGACCAAACGAAACAAAACCAATGAGAACGTTAAGAACAGAATTAAAAAGGGAACGGAAAATTCTGGGGAAGGAAGAGCAATAAGGGAAGGAGAATGTGTGTGTCTCTCTCTCTTTGAAAAGTCCACTAAAGAATAGAGGCTGAGGCCAAGCTTAGGGATCATTTTACTAATATGCAGTAAAAAAATGACCTTAGCATGTCTTTACTTGAGTTTTCCCATGCGCTAAGGCCATTTTTACCACAGCTGGAAAATGGCTGATTTCCTATTTTTTCAATTAATGGTCATGCACTAATGTTGCCATTAGCATGCAGTCATTAAAAAGAATTACCACATGAGCACTTACTGACACCTATTTTGTAGGTGGTAATAGATTATGTGGTTATCCTACGCCAACTAGTTAGTGCAAGGTAATGTTGATGCGATAACTGATTAGCGCAGGAAAGCCTACTCTCTGCCCCCAGACACGCCCCCTCCAACAAAAAATGAAAATATATTTTAGTGCATGGTTAGTGTGCGCCAATTTGAAACTTACTGCAGGATACCTGAACACATCCTGTGGTAGTTCATTTTAAGCTGCGGTAAACATGCTAGTGCTTACTGCAGCTTAGTAAAACGACCCCTATGTAAAGAAGGGAAGGCAGCAGAAAAATCAGATCAATAAAATTAAGTTCACAGTTTTGTCAATTGCTTCAGAACTTGTTTGCCTACTTTTAAAAAGTTAGAAACTTTTACATTTATAGCCACTAGCAAAATCCAAAAAAATGTTCAATGTCAGTCTATAGAAATACAAGAAACCCGCCCCCTTTCCCATATTTCCAACCTCCATCTCATGTCCACATGGGCATATACTTTAGTTATGTTTCCTGTTGCTCTTTTAAAACTAACCGGGGGAAACTCGACTGCAGTATTTATATGTGTCAAATAACAAAAAATACATAATTAATAAAATCAATATTACAAGTAAATAGCACTAACAGTGCAATATTATGTTCTATACCCTTGAAAAAGAGTGCTGCATTCTAAACGAGAGCAAAAGGTCTAAGAACTTATCCTGATCCTGTAATAAAGTCGTTGCCTGCCTAATATAGTATGCGATATGAAGCTCTAGATCTTAATAGCAGACCATAGCAAGAATGTCCCAGATGATATTTAAAAAAAAAAAAACAAACCTCTTCAGCTTTCTCATTAGGAATCTGTAAATTGTCTCGGTGTCTGCTGGTTTCAAATCAGGGCAAGTACCTCTATTCCTAGTGTGAAGCCCGATAGGATAATAGAAATAATGTACTCTAATCAGTACCAAACATATGAGATTCCCACATTTATAACAGGAAAAAAGGCAAATTTGATGAATGTAATTCGGCAGCTGTTAACAGTTATAGGGATCCCGAGAAGTAGGCTGGGTGCGATAATGAGGCAGGAGGCAAAGGGATGAATTCCTCCTCAAATGCTTGCCCCTGGTGTTTCAGATCAGTGCTTTGTTCTGAAATCCTCTTAAACAAATTAAACAGTTTTTTTTCTTATGAAAGATATCTATCTATCTATCTATCTATCTATCTATCTATCTATCTATCTATCTATCTATCTATCTATCTATCTATCATCAGCAAGAGTTTACCGAAGCAAATGTCATTTGCTTGCCCTAATTAGAAAAAATGGCAGATTCAAAACACATTATTTAAATCTGAAACTATTTCTAAGTTTCTCATTTGGAATGATCATTTCCTAATCTTTAAAGAACAGAAGTGAGTTATTCCACTCATTTTCAAATTTTTTTTGATATAGAAACTAACTGGTCAATGTTTAAATGATAATCAGTGCCAGTATCTGGGAAGAGGCCAGTGCTGAATATTTGGATGTAGCAGTGACCATTATTATACTGACTTGGGGAAAATACACTGCTTATTTGTGGGACAAACAGCATAAAATGTATTGAACTTTTTTGGGATCTTGCCAGGTATTCGTGACCTGGATTGGCCACTGTTGGAAACAGGATGCTGGGCTTGATGGACCTTTGGTCTGTCCCAGTGTACATAAGTACATAAGTATTGCCATACTTGAACAGGCTAAATTTCCATCAAGCCCAGCATCCTGTTTCCAACAGTGGCCAATCCAGTTCACAAATACTTGGCAAGATCTGAAAAAAGTACAAAACTTTTTATGCTGCTTATCCCAGAAATAAGCAGTGGATTTTCCCCAAGTCCATTTTAATAATGGTCTATGGACTTTTCCTTTTTTAAACCCCGCTAAGCTAACTGCATTCAGACAGTAGCAGCCTGGAGGAAACACACAAAATCAAAGGGCATAGAAGGCTAGCCCTTGCACTGAGTGGCACATAAAACCCCAAGCAAGGACATGAAGGAATGTAACCTTTATGGAGCAGCAGGGAAACTTACTGAGCAGACTAAATGGACCATACTGGTTTTTCTGTGCTGCCATTTACTATGTTGCTTTGGTTCCTGTTTTTTAAATAGAAGTGGTTCAAGTATGATAGTGGGAGGAAGGGGCAAATATTCAGTTGTACTTATCCAGATGATGGCATTTCCTATCTGGATAAATGTTGCTGACTAGGATATTCAGAGGCACTATTCGAGCAGTGCTGCTGAATAGCCTTACAGACCACCTTGACACTATCCAAACAATGCTGAAAGTCTGTGGGCAGAGCTAGAGTAGAATTACCAGTTATGCAGTTAGCAGCAATTTTCAGTCTACTAACTGGATAAATAACTAGATAAAGTTAGGCTGCTAACTCAGTATCATTGCTATTCCGATAGTGGCACGGGTCACATAAGTACAAGTATAAAGGGGATGGGACGACTTCCCTATGAAGAAAGACTAAGGAGGCTAGGGCTTTTCAGCTTGGAGAAGAGACGGCTGAGGGGAGACATGATAGAGGTATATAAAATAATGAGTGGAGTGGAACAGGTGGATGTGAAGCGTCTGTTCACGCTTTCCAAAAATACTAGGACTAGGGGGCATGCGATGAAACTACAGTGTAGTAAATTTAAAACAAATCAGAGAGAAGTTTTCTTCACCCAACGCGTAATTAAACTCTGGAATTCATTGCCGGAGAACGCAGTGAAGGCGGTTAGCTTGGCAGAGTTTAAAAAGGGGTTAGACGGTTTCCTAAAGGACAAGTCCATAAACCGCTACTAAATGGACTTGGGAAAAATCCACAATTCCAGGAATAACATGCATAGAATGTTTGTAAGTTTGGGAAGCTTGCCAGGTGCTCTTGGCCTGGATTGGCCGCTGTCGTGGATGGGATGCTGGCCTTGATGGACCCTTTTCCCAGTGTGGCATTACTTATGTACTTATGTAGAGCCCTAACTTTAGGTGCTTAGCAGGGCAAATTTCTATTTTTCCAGATCTAGACCCCAACTCCTAGTTGGTCAACTAGATCTTTTTGAAAATTGGCCTGTATGGTACCGCCAACTTTGCTCCTCTCTCTCTCTCTCTCTCTCACTCATAAAAGAGGCAACCATTTGGAAGCACCCAAGCTGTGGCAGCCGTGTCCTTTGTGACTAAAAACAGGGTAATATCAATGTCCAGTTAGTAGGCATTGATACTATTATCTGTACACACTGATACTTGGTTATGCATATCTGAAAAAGGGTCCTCTTGCTATGCACCCAAGCATCCTTCTATCTTTTGCTGTTGCTTTTTCTACCTGTTTGGCCACCTTAAGTTCATCACATGTGATCACACCCAAGTCCCATTCCTCTTTCTTGCACAGATGTTCTTCACCCCCTAAACAGTACTGTTTCCTCGGGTTTCTGCGCCGAAATGAATGACTGAATGTTTTAGCATGAAATCTTAGCTGCAAAATTCCAGACCATTCCTCTAGCTTCACTAAGTCCTTCCTCATGTTATCCACACCATCAGGGGTGTCTACCCTATTGCAGATTTTGGTATCATCCGCAAAGAGGAAAACCTTACCAGGCAATATCATTTACAAAAATGTTGAAAAGAATCAACCCAAAAAACGATCCTTGCGGTACACCATTGATAACATCCTTTTCCTCTGTTGCCTTCCACTCAACAAGTTTCTAAGCCAGTCAGTCACTTTAGGGCCCATACTGAGGGCACTCAGTTTATTTATTACTTGTCTATGTGGAACTGTGTCAAAGGCTGTGCTAAAATCTAAATACACCACATCTAGTGTTCTCTCTCGATCCAACTCTCTGGTCAACCAGTCAAAGCAATTAATCAAATTTATCTGACAAGATCTGCCTCTCGTGAAACCATGCTGCCTCAGATCCTGTAATCCATTGGATTCCAAAAACTTTACTATTCTCTGTTTTAAAGGGGTTTCCATTACTTTATTTACCACTGAAGTCAGACTTACGAGCCTGTAGTTCCCAACCTCTTCCTTACTTAAGAATATAAGAGTAGCCATACTAGGTCAGACCAATGGTCTATCTAACCCAGTATCCTATTTCCAACAGTGGCCAAGCCAGGTCACAAGTACCTGACAGAAACCCAAATCATGGCAATACTCCATGCTACCAATCCCAGGGCAAGCAGTTGCTTCCCCGTGTCTGTCTCATTAGTAGACTATTGATCTTTCCTCCAGGATCTTGTCCAAACCTTTTTTAAACACAAATACACTATCCACTGTTATTATATCCTCCGGCAAAGAGTTCCAGAGCTTAACTATTCATTGAGTGAAAAAAATAATTCCTCCTGTATGTTGTAAAAGTATTAACATGTAATTTCCTTGAGTGTCCCCTAGTCTTTGTACTTTTGGAACGTGGAAGAAAATCAATTTACTTCTACCCGTTCTACACCACTCAGGATTTTGTAGATATCAATCATATCTCCCCTCATCCATCTCTAACTTTTGCTTTTGTGGAGAGGGACCACATCTGCTCTTCTCTAGTCCTCGGGGACCACCCTAGACTCTAGAGAAATATTGAAAATCTCAGACGGTGGAGCTGCTAGAACTTCCCTAAGGGGTACTTTTACTAAGGCCCGCTGAAAAATGGCTTACGTTAGTGTAGGCAGGAGTTTTGGCTGCTCGCTGATCCATTTTTTAGTGCACCTGTAAAAAAGGCCTTTTTTTGCTGAAAATGGACCTGCGGCAAAATCAAAATGTCTTCAAAATATAACTGTGGCTTTGGTTCATCAGCATCTGCAAGAAAGCAGTGGCCCTAGTGTAGTGCAGCAAGAAGCAGAAGTCTGTCCTGCACAATTTCCACAGTCAATGGAGAATAAAGAAAGACCCTTCACATCTGGAGCAGGTAAGTCACCCACAGCACCACTATAGAGGCCATGAACAGTTGCTTCACCTCAGGAGGTCAACTCAAATGACAGTGAAGAGCAACTTCCACTTGCTAATGTTATACAGAATGCATTAAAAAAAAAACTTTCCACGAAAAGAAGGCATCTAAAAAGAACTATTTAAAAAAAGATTTGGGGGCTGGGTGATAGTGTTCTGTCAGGTTCTAACTCAACCTCTTCTCTATTGTTAATACAAGAACTGCCTTGCACCTTGTTGAGGAGGTTGTATGTGGGTTTATATCGATCTCCAATGGGGTATCAGCTAAAAGATAAAAAGAAAATATAAAAAAGGAATTCATTGATCAGAGATCAGGAAAGTTGTGACATTGAATGCAAAGCCAAATTCTGTAGCAGGAATAATAAGGCGAGAAAGCCAAAAAAAACCTTTAAATTTACTGGTAATTGGATATCAGCATTTCACATATTTATGAGTGTGCTTGTTGAGAGAGAGCCCGGAATTTGTATTTATCTAATTAGATATTTTGATACCATAACCATAGCACATAAGCATTTTGGAGGTTGGGACTTGGCTCAACTATGATATTAAATTCAGAGAATGATGGAGGATTCCTCAGTTATTTGAAAACAAAGGGTGGTTGATCTATGGTTTGACAACATGTCTGTCCATAGACCATTTAGAATGGATAGATTCCTGAATAGTGAACAAATGACATTGCATAAAAGAGGCAGTGGCAGGGTGGAAAACGGTTATATAGACAATATAATACTAGCCAAAATATGTGGAATCCATGTGAGATATGTCAGTTATAGAGGGCCATAGCAGAGAGGCTGAATGAATTGTTTGCCTTGGTCTTTTCAGAAGATGTAAGTGATCTACTTGTATTAGAGATGGTTTTCAAGGGTGATGATGCAGAGGAACTGAAAGAAATCTTGGTGTACCTCGAGGATGTACTGAGTCAAATCGATAAATAATGAGTAGTAAATCACCTGGACCTGATGGTATGCACCCCAGGGTACTGAAAGAATTCAAATATGAAAGTGCAGCTCTGCTGTTAGTGATCTGTAACCTGTTATTAAAATCATCCATAGTACCTGAAAATTGGAGAGTGGCCAATGTAATGTCTATTTTTAAAAAAAGATCTGGGGGAGGAGCCAAGATGGCGGACGTAGCTTGCTAGAGTTCCTCGAGGCTCCCTGGATTTCCTTTAGCTTGATATATTCAATACCTAACTATTTCTTTTTTCTTACCTTATTCTCCAAAATGCCACATACCAAGCGAAAGGGGTTGGTCAAACATTTGCCGTCCGAAGTTCGACCTGCCCGATTAGTCCAGACGACTCTCGAGAGCTTCACTGCAAGTACGCCGCGGGAAAAGGAGCTGAGGAGCCCTGCAATGGGAACGATCGGTGAAGCGACGATTCCCTTGGGGCACGAAACCACTCTTTCCTCACCCGATCTTAATCCCCCTCCGTGCCCTGCAGAGTCCAGGATTGAGACGGAGTTCTCAATGACGTCTGAAAGTGGCGCCGAGAATTACTCCTTGGACGGCGCCTCGCCTGGAACGGCTGCAGTGGAAGTACATCAGGAGCTTTCGACTCCCACAGAGGTGACCCTGGGTAGTATCTGGGCAATGTTGCAGCATTTGAATAAAACTACTCTTAAAACTGCCTCTGAAACAACTTCTCTGGTGGTTAAAGTTGACTCCCTCAATGAATCAATTGAAAAAGTACGTCAAGAGGTAAACTCTCAAAGAAATGATTTTCAACGAGATATTAATACTTTAAAAAATGTGACGGAGAGTTTGATTAAGGACAAAACTATCTTGCATAATAAATTAGACCAGCTGGAAAATTTTAATAGACGACTTAACTTGAGAATTGTAAATTTTCCAAAGATCCAGGAATTGAGTGCTCTTGAACTTTTTAAAAAATATTTGACTGAGATTCTCAATTTCTCCTCTGATATGATTCCTCCGATTAACAAGTTATACTACCTCCCAATACCGCAAACAGAGGAGCAAAAGAGAAAATCAGAGAAACAAGTAGTACAATCTACTGGATTACAAGATTTGACTTTATTCTTGGAACAGACTTTGACGGAAGTCCAAACACGTTCTACTTTGTTGGTATCTTTTGTTTTTGAAAGAGATGTTAATTCTATTTTTAAATTATACTTTAGAAATGCCTTAAAAGAATTCCTAGGTGCTCGTGTTTGGATATACCCAGATGTAACAAGAACGACTCAAGATAAGCGTAGAAAATTTTTAGCATTGAGAGAATAGACTAAACTATTAGGAGCTAGTTTCCTATTATCCTATCCTTGTAAATGTTTGTTAAAATATAAGGGTATTAAGTATACTTTCTACGATCCGGAACAGCTTAAGAGTTTTGTTGATTTAAAGAAAATTGCCCAGTGATCCCCAGGTGGAAGAATTGAGAGTAAAGTATAACCGCAGCTTACGTCCAGGCCTTTGTTCTTTTTCATTTTGAATTTTTGTGAATAATATGTTCTTCTCAACTTTCTGGGCCCTCCTCTTTCCCTTCTTTTAGTGGTCTAAGAAGAGAATTTAATTGTTTTTCCTATAGAAATGCCTTAATCAATTTTTCTTATGTTACTTGTGCAAGTTATTGCTTGTGTGTTAAATGCAAAATTCATAAATAAATAAATAAATAATAAAAAAAAAAAGATCTGGGGTGGGGGGGGGGGGGGGGGGGGGGGGGGAATCCGGGAAATTACAGACCAGTAAGCCCCAGTGCTGGAAAAATTGTAGAAACCATTATAAAGAATAAAATCACTGACCACATAGACAAACATAGTTTAAAGGGACAGAGTCAACATGGATTCAGCGAAGGGAAGTCTTGCCTCACCAATGTGCTTCATTTCTTTGAATGAATGAACATGGGGATAAACGTAAGCCAGTTGATTTCAGAAATTGTTTGACATAGAGGGGCATAATGGAACGCGAATGCCCATCTCCATGGTCGTTTATCTCCGAGGACCATATTTTCGAAAAAGATGGGCGTCCATCTTTTGTTTCGATAATACGGTTTGTGCCGGGCAAATGCATCGCATTTGGCTGAATTTGAGCTGGGCGGTATTGGTTTTCAGTGATAATGGAAACCGAAGGCGCCCAGCTCAAAAATGAACAAATCCAAGGCATTTGGTTGAGGGAGGGGCCAGGATTCGTAGTGCACTGGTCCCCCTCACATGCCAGGACACCAACCGAGCACCCTAGGGGGCAATTGTAACAATTAAAAAAAAATTAAAATACCTCCCAAGTTCATAGCTCCCTTACCTTGGGTGCTGAGCCCCCCAAATCCCCCCAAACCCACTGCCCACAACTCTACACCATTACCATAGCACTTATGGCTGAAGGGGGGCACCTAGATGTGGGTACAATGGGTTTTAGGGGCGGTTTGGAGCGCTCCCATTTAGCAGCACAAGTGTAACAGGTAGGGGGGGGGATGGGCCTGGTTCCACCTGGGTGAAGTCCACTGCACCCACTAACAACTGCTCCAGGGATCTGCATACTGCTGTGATGGAGCTGGGTATGACATTTGAAGCTGGCATACAGGCTGGAAAAAAAGTTTTTAAAGTTCTTTTTTTTTGGTGGGAGGGGGTTAGTGACCACTGGGAGAGTCAGGGGAGATCATCCTCGATTCCCTCCGGTGGTCATCTGGGCAGTTGGGGCACTTTTTGAGGACTTGTTCATGAAAAAAAAGGGTAAAAATAAAAGTGACCCAAATTCTCGATTCTGGTGCCCTTCATTTTTCCATTATCGGCCGAGTGCGCCCATCTCTCCTCGGCCGATAAACACGCCCCAGTCCCGCCTTCACCACGCCTCTGAAATGCCCCCGTCAACTTTGTCCGTTCCCGCGCCAGACTGCAGTTGGAGGCGCCCAAAATCGGCTTTCGATTATACCAATTTGGGCGCCCATGAAAGGCACCCATCTCCCGATTTGGGTCAAAATATGGGCGTCTTTCTCTTTCGAAAATAAGCTGGATAGTCCCTCATGAGAGACTCCTGAGAAAATTAAAAACCCATGCAATAGGAGGCAATGTTCTGTTGTGGATTAGGAACTGGTTGATGGATAGAAAACAGAGAGAAGGATTTAATGGACAATTCTTTCAGTGGAGAAGGGTGAATAGTGGAGTACCACAGGGATCTGTTCTGGGACTGGTGCTATTTAACATATTTATTATTGATCTGGAAATAGGAACGACAGGTAATGTGATTAAATTTGCAGATGATGCAAAACTATTCAAAGTTGTTAAAACATATGGATTGTGAAAAATTGCAGGAAGACCTTAGGAAGTTGGAAGACTGGGAATCCAAATGGCAGATAAGATTTAATATGGACAACTGAAAGTGATGCATATTGGGAAGAATAATCCAGATCATAGTTATTTGATGCAAAGTTCCACCCTAGGAGTCAGCTCCCAAGAAAAAGATCTAGGTGTCATTGTGGACAAAATGCTGAAATCTTCTGCCTGTTATGTGGCAGTAGCCAAAATAGCAAACAGAATGCCAGGAATTCTTAGGAAAGAGATAGAAAAATAATACAAAGTATATTATAATGCCTCTGTATTGGTCCATGGTGCAAAGTTAGAAAAGATTCAAAGAAGAGCGGCCAAAATGATAAAGGGAATGGAACTCCTCTCATATAAGGAAAGGCTAAAGAGGTTAGGGCTCTTCAGCTGAGAGGGGATATGATTGATGTCTACAAAATCCGGAGTGATGTAGATTGAGTATAAGTGAATCTATTTTTCACTCTTTCAAAAGGTACAAAGACCAGGGGACACTCAGTGAAATTGCAAGGTACTACTTTTAAAATGAACAGCAGGAAATATTTTTTGACTCATCCAATAGTTAAGCTCTGGAACTTATTGCCAGAGGATGTGGTATCAGTGGTTAGTGTATCTGGGTTTAAAAAAGGTTTGGACAAGTTCCTGGAGCAATGCTGATCATGGGGGAGGGACAAGGACACAGAGAGGGCAATGCTGATCACAGTGAGAGGAACAGAGACACAGGGGGAAATGCAGGGCAGGGAAAATGAGGGACCCAGAGGGTAAATGGGGAGGAAGGATAGGGACAGGGGACACAGGAAGGAGATGCTGTACAGGATGGATAGAGATGCAGAGAAAGATGTATGGTGGACATGGAGAGAGGAGAAATGTCGAATGGACAGGAAACCCTGCAAATATAGGAAAAAACAGAGAAGAGCAGAAGAGACACAGACTAAAGTGAAGAGAAAAATAAAATGTTCACAAAACAAATGTATAAAAATGTTTTTATTCTGAATTTATTAATTGGAATATGTCAGCTTTTGGAAATACGTTTTCTCTGATTTTTTTGCATTTCAGTTTCTATTTCTCTAATATTGCTGTACATGCAGAGTCTGACTTCTTGAGGTTTCCAGTTCAGTTTTTTTTCTTTTTTGCCTTCATATCTCTAATACTTTGTTGAGTGTTTGTGTTTTGAGAGTGTAACCAAGGTGCAATATTATGCTAACATGTAGTGCCTGTGTAGAGATCTTGTTGTAATCGTGTTTGTTTTGAGTTTTTTTTTTTTCACTAGGTGATGAATTGTTTTATGGCCTGGTGTAATATTTACATTGCTGCCGTTTCATAGATAAGGTTGTTGCTCTTTGAGTCCTGGGAGTTAGTGCTATTATGGTATGGTAAGTTTCTGAGTATGTTTTTGCACAAGTTTGTGTGTAGTGTTTTCAGTGGAGGCATTGTGTAATGGCCTTATTGAGGTGACATAACATCAGACATGGTTTTAGAAAACTTTTGCAGGATCTGATGTGTGTTGAGGTGATTGCCTTTATAGTAGACTTGTGTGTGGTCAGGTTTAAAATATGGGATGTTGTCTCTTGAGGAATCTTTAAATACAGTTGAAGTTTTTCCATAGATATGTGTGTATGTGGTTTATTGTTGGTAAGTGCTTGAAATAATTGTTTAAAATATGTAACATGTCATCCATGACATAGAAATCCATTTTCAGGTGCTCATGAAGGCATTACTTGTAAATAAGAGTAGCCAGCAGCCCTTCCCTGAACCTCAGTCCCTTCACGGGCATGCTAAATTTATACACCAAGTGCTCTGCAAGAAAAACCTCACTCATTGGGCTTCAGTGTCACTCATTAGGGTAGTATGTCTCACTCTTTGTAATGGGCCACCCTCGGCATCTCTGCACTCTGGTCTAGCATTTCCTTTCATTCCCTACCCCCATGTCCAGCAGCTTCCTTACCCCTACCCCATGCACAACAAAAATATCAGATATTTATTCATTGTTTTATGTGTTAAAGTAGGTGCATATATTTCCAGAATGCTGCAAATACAGTTCTGTTTATTATGTGGTATTATTTTGGCTCATAATTCCCTGTGCTCAAGTTACTAGGGTAATTATTGGTTAAAGTATGCTTATATACTATGAATCTGTTGATTTGTATGCTCATAATATGAAACATTTGACATATATAGGTCCTTCAAGTCAAGGCCTGACAAATCCTGCATGCAAATCTGGTGCCTGGAAATTGGACATTGGCACTGGCAATTTTGTGTCATCCAAAAGTCCAGGCTGTCTGTGCTGCAGATATGTACTTTCCTTCCAACTGCACTGTGCAGCCACCAAGCTCTCAATTTGAGCGACAAGTTAATGAAGAACCTGTTGATATTGCAGCTCCCAGGCTCATAGGACAGCAAAATCAACAACCTCACTGAGGGTGGAAGGGAAGGGAGAGAAGATATGTGAGAGACAGGGAGAGTAGACTGGCTGTGGGGAGGTGAGATGAGAGACTAAGATAGAGAGAGAGAGAGGCAGTGGCGTTCCTAGGGGGACTGACACCCGGGGCGGATCGCCAATGCACCCCGCTCCCCGGGTGCAGCGCCCCCCCCGGCGAAAGGACACCCCCCAGTGAAAGAACCCCCCCAGGTGCACGCCGCTGGGGGGGTGGTGATGCCGTGCGCCTGTCCGCTTCGTTCGTTTCCATGCTCTCTCTTTCCCGGAACAGGAAGTAACCTGTTCCGGGGCAGAGGGGGACAGAGGGAGCACAGAACGAACGTAACGGACAGGCGCACGACAGCCCCCCCCAGCAGCGTGCACCGGGGGTGGACCACCCCCACCGCCCCCCCCCTTGGTAAGCCACTGGAGAGAGGGATTCACCAGCTATGCAGAGGTGGGATATGAGAGAGAGAGAGAGAGAGAGAGAAAGAGAGAGACTAGCTACAGTCCTCTAGGAAGGTATAGGCATCATCTATGAATATTTTTCAATCCACCGCTTGTAAGTACCAGGGGCGTAGCTACGTGGGGTCACGGGGGCATGGGCCCCTCAGATTTGGCCCTGTCCCCTCCCCGCCGCGACCCTTTCAACGACACTTCCCACCAACCCTCCCCCGCCGCCATCAGATACCTGTGCTGGCGGGGATCCCCAACCCCCGCCAGCCGAAATCCTCTTCAGCGCCCGTCTCTGGGCCGGCGCGTTGCTGCAGCTAATTTGGAAGGATTCTGTTGTGAGTGAGTCTTCCTGATGTCTGATGTTCCTACATGGGCTGCATGGGGGGGAGGGTTAAAAGTGGTGATGGCGGCGGCGCCGGCGCCAGGGGCGGTCAAAAGTGGCAGGGGCGGAGGTCGGTGGCGCCGGGGTGGGGCTAAAATGTGCCCCCTCACCTCGGGCTCTGGACCCCCCTCCCGCTGAAGTCTGTCTATGCCCCTGGTAAGAACTATATATATCTACTGAAGTTTACACTGTTTTATTTATTTATTTTTTGCTACTTTGATTCTTTGATATATATTCTCAGACAATTATGGACTCAGAATCCACCCCAGCCCTATCTCAGCCCCTCCCACTTTAGCCTCCCCAAACAGCTGAGCCACCAACTGCCTAGGAATTCACTTATATCTGAGGCCATGTGGATTAGCAGGAGAATTACTGCCCGGGGCATACGGTAGCCAGACGGTTTGGTGTACACTGGATGCGCGTACACCCTTACGCGCCTTTGTAAAAGGGCCCCTGTGTTAAGTAGCTGTGTATTATAAAAACTGACTATACTTAACTCAGTACAAAAGCTGTTGTTCATTAACATTGTTAGCTCATGTCCAAACCTCACTTCCAGCTCCAACCCTGCTACTTTGACTTGTTTTAAAATGTGCATTTATTACTGTACAAATCTTACAGAGATCAGTGGCAATTTATGAAGTGGAAGAGTATGTCTGTACCATAACTCTCCCGTCTGTTTGGTGCCGCTCTTCCCCTCTTGTACCCTGCTTACCTGTTTGCTCCATGCCAATTGAGCTTTTCTGCTGCTCTGATTCAGTAACTTAGCAGCAAAATCCACCCTACAGTTTGACCGTTGTAACCAATTTGAGTTTGTTAATTAGAAAACGTGTCAGAAAATAAAACTATGTATTTTAGATGTCACTGGTTATAAGGGCCACTTGCATGGTTTTCTGTGTCTGTAATCATTTCTAAGCTACTGCAGGCCTTTCTCTCAGCTTCCCTGTGCTGCTTTGGGCCATTTTCTTAGTTCCCTGTTTGTCTCTCTGATCTTCTATCTGTTCCCCTGTGCAACTCCAATATCTACCAACTCATCAACCTACCCCAGCCTATTCTTTCTGTCCCCCCATGCTGTTCCATTCCTCTCTCTCTCTCTCTCTCTATTGCTCCAATCACTCCAGGCCTTAGCTCCCAGTGCTGCTTCAGTCCTTTTTACAGCAGCTCCCCTGCTGCCACTCTGATCCTTCCTCAGCTCTCCATGACAATCTGATCCAGCTCTGATCTCCCCTTGTATATTACTGACCTTCTCAGCTCCCCCGTGCAGCCAAATCATGCACTGTAGTGAGAAGGCAAAACACCTTTGAAATCAAAGAGAATTTGTGAACCAAAGCAACTTCTTGTAGAGAAAAGCTATGCAGGCACTGGACTGGCCTGTGCCATGCTGAATTAGATAATGCTGTAGGGAGGAGAGGAAACAGGAACATGTGAGGTTAAGGTACCCTCTTCACTGCATGGCTCCTGTAGTGAGGCAGTAGCAAGTAGTTAGGAAGTAATTCAGCTGGTCAGTGCATGGCACTGGCGTACAACAGACATTGACTTATACCAAAAATGATATGCTAAAAATGCAAGGTCCAGTTTAGTGGTTTATAAAATCACAGAAATATTTGATAGTAATTGATTTGATTTGCTTACTTTATTCTTTGTCTATTAGATTGTAAGCTCTTTGAGCAGGGACTGTCTTTCTTCTACGTTTGTGCAGCGCTGCGTACGCCTTGTAGCGCTATAGAAATGCTAAATAGTAGTAGTAGTAGTAGTAGTAGTTGTTGGTTTTAGCATGTGTACCTCAATTTCACAATACTAGCTTGGCACATTCTTGCTGACAAAACATACCTACCTCATGGGGGAGATTTTCAAACTGTCTGCGTTGAACAAAAATCGAGCATACTTCTTATCCACAAACTATGCCAACTTTTCAGTGCAAAAGTGGGTGCATACGCTTGGTCATATTAGCCTATTTCTGTGGGTAGAATTTTGTTGGAAGGGTACATTGTGTAGTCTTGCAGTACACTTTTCATTCCCTGACCTAAATAGACCCCTGCAAACATTTCCTCTCAATACAAATAAAGGTATGGAGGGGTGAGGCAGTGTTCCGACGCTTCATTAACATGGGTAGAACGTTTTTTACACAAGTAAACTTCTTTGAAAATCAACCTCCCCATCCCCCATCACTAAAATGAAATATGGTGTGTAAAGGGTAGGAGTGTGCAGACAGAAATATTTTAGTTTTGTTTTTCTCTTTTGCTTCTTTATTTCATTTTATTTTTGTTCTGTATCATTTCATGCCACATTGTTTTAGCATGTGCTACTTGGTTTCAGCTTGCATAAAATGAATTAGCTCCCAATAAATGAAATAGTACATGCTCAGCTGCATTAACGAGTACTGTTGTGTTAGTGCATGCTATTTTGTTTTCCCCCAAATTCTATATATGGTGCCTTAAGTTGTCTGCGCTAATTTGGCCGCCATAGCAAGCCAATTAGTGCCGATAATTGGTACTTAACAACCAATTAGTGGAGCTAATTGGCTTTAATTAGAATTAACATGCACACATTTCTTTGCAGTATCTATTTATTGCATCACTCTGCTACAATATACTGTAATATACAAATAATTACTGGAAAATTCCAACTTTCATATTACAGTAATTCTAAGAGGATACCCACGAGGGATGTGCATTTGCTAGTGCAACTTAAAAATTTTTGGTGTGAACAAAATCACTTTAACACATGTCAACCTATGGATTAATAGGCATACAATTGATTTACTTGTATTAAAAATCTCTAAAGCACATTATAAAAAAATTGAAGTAAATTTATAAAACAAACTCCCAAAACACAATCCAAAATTTAGAAAAATTCTGAAAATTCCAAAAATGAACTGAAACCCTTTTTTCTTTTGCACATTCCTAAAATCCACATGGGGTCACTTTCCCACAGCTAGAACTAGAACAACCATTTAACAATTTTTCCTAAATGCTGGCTATGTCACTGTGGTAGAGTGTGATAATTTTAGTTAAAAGAGATCCCTGCTTTCAATAATGTCAAAAACAATTATAAACATACCTGAAACTATTATTTTACCTGCTATAGGTCTGGAGGTAAGAATATAGAGGTGTTCCAGGTAATTTTGCAAGGCTCAATAAGGTATGTTGAATACAATATGTTTTTGAGATTTGAAGAGTATATAAATGTATGGATATGTAGAGTAATTGTTGATGTTTTGTAAAGGGTCTCCTGATGAAGAGATTGAAACACGGCCAGTGTTGAGACCGAGTGAAAGTTTGGAGAGTATGTGAAAGTCTTGTTTGGTGTGATCAAGCTTTCAGTTATACCAGGAAGTGGATATTTGATGAAGTTCTTGTGGAGGAATATGGATTGAAAATTGAGTGGATTGGATCAGATTGGAGAGATTTGAAGATCGAGGAAGATAGTCAAGATCCATGATATAACAAGGATTTGTCAACGTTTATATCTAATATTTACATCAGGAACTATATGGAGTTTTGATAATCAGTGTTTGGACTCTATTTCCTGTATAATGGACCATCTGAATGGGACTTGAGAAGGGAAGTGTATGTTTAATGATATTATGTACTATATCTACTATGTATGTGATATTATTAATAAAGGATATGTTGTTAACTTATGTATAAGATTATAGTAGTCTATTTGAACAATGAATATGCAGGAGATAGATTTGCATACCATGGAGGCAGTGCTTGCAAATCTATCTCCTGCATATTCATTGTGGATATCCTGAAAACCTGACCTGCCTGCAGCTCTCGAGGACTGGAGTTGCCTACCCCTGCCCTAGGCTGTCTATGAAAATGCTTTGTTACGTATTGTGTTGACATTGTAATGTAGCTTACTATGGCATACTCTGTATTGTTTGAATATTTTTACTGCTGTAATTGTCTATTGCTTATGCTTGACTTATTCTTGCTGTGCAAAGCCTTGAGTGAATTTCTTCAGGGTTAAAGCTAAGATTTCACCTACCCAACTCTATAATGCTCTTATCCCCCCCCCCCCCATGCTCCATTCTCATCACTTTGCTAGCAGAATTATGCATTTATATATGTATTGGGATTTATTAACTGCCTTTATGAAGAGATTCACCCAAGACGGTGAATTGCTATTCATTTCTCCTTCTCCTTGCCTTAAATCAACCACCTGTTCAGCCATTCAATTCTACACCAAAGATCTTCCTCTTAAATCCTCTTTGCCCAACTTCGAATCATGCCTCAAGGCATTTTTCTTTTCCCGGCCTTTTGATAATTATTTGCTTGATGGGCAGTGGGGGTGGGGGAAGCACAGCAAAACAGCTGTTCTAAATTAACTGGGCAGCTATCCAGGCACTCAGCTGAATATCGATAGTACCTGGCCTGAATATAGTGCCAATAGCCAGAAAGAGCCAGAACTAAATATCTGGAGTTACTTCAGCTAGCTCTACTCAAAATGCCTTCACCTCCAACCTCCCTTCACTTTTTAACTAGACTATGGCTGAGTACTTCCATAACAAGGTTCACAAGATTAATCTTGAGTTCTCAACCAAGTCACCTCCACCTCTCCTTCTCCCAGTCCATTCTGTCAACCCTCCTTAAACCCCTGCCACCTTTTCTTCCTTTTCTGAAATCACTGAAGCGGAAGCTGCACATTTTTCTTTCCTCCCCCAAACTGACTACCTGTTCCTCTGATCTTAATCCCGCTCATCTACTCAGCACTATCTCTCCTACTGTCATCCCTTCTATCTGCCATATCCTCAATCTTTCACTTTCCTCTGCAAAGGCTAGCTGAAGGATGGCGGGCCTGTAAGATGGATGTCCTTCGGCAGTTCTGTGAGAAACACGTCGTTACTGTACTTTGCACTATGAATGTTCCTTATATTTCCTGTATCTGGATGTCCGCACTGTACTTGCGGAACATGCAGCTCTGGGAAATATAAGGAACATGCATATATTATTGTGTATATATGAAGAGGTTCGCACATTTGATAATGATCCATATAAGGAAGGCTCCGCACGTGTGAACACGTACTCATCCAGATAAGGGCCCGCATGCGTAACGACAGTCCATGCACATCATGGACATCCATGCGTGACGACCGTCCACGTGTGGACCCATTATATATATGCCAGGATGTCCACGTACTGACCAGTCCATATATGGGATAGTCGTCCATATATGAAACTGTGCATGTAAGGATACCCATCACGTATGGATGTCCATATAAGGAGATGCATGTTTTCCAACGGTTATTCACTGAGATGGCGCTCAGAAGATAACCTAATTTTAGCACAGCTGAGACCCTGCTTTTGGTGCACCTCTGTCTGCGGCACCGTCGCAGTTTATTTCTCCACCATCACCACCTGCCCCCCAGGACTGTCTTTATATGAGCCTGGAGTCATATAAGAGACAGGTTGCAAAGGTAACTGTTTGTTCCTGCCCCCCCCCCCCCCGGTCCTGGTCTATCAGGTCCCCTTCCTGTAGCTACACATATAAGAGCTCCCTCAGCAATGTAAACACTAACTGTAGTCTGCATTCATGGGTAATCAGTATGTGCACACGCACATTCATTAATAGAATCAATTTACTAAAAAGGAAAAACATTCTCACTTCCCAACAATACTGCACACAAACAGTACTCTCTGTCCTCATGTCCACCTCAATGACATCGCCTCTACCAATGTCATGTTCTGAGCACACTACCAGAACCCTCATCCACACTCTTATCACCTCTCGCTTAGACTATTGCAACTTGCTTCTCATAGGTCTCCCACTTAGCCATCTCTCTCCTCTTCAATCTGTTCAAAATTCTGCTGCATGACTAATATTCCGCCAGTGTCGTTATGCTCATATTAGCCCTCTCCTCAAGTCACTTCACTGGCTTCCTATCCGTTTCCGCATAAAGTTCAAACTCCTCTTACTGATCTATAAGTGCATTCACTCTGCAGCTCCTCAGTACCTCTCCACTCTCATCTCTCCCTACATTCCTCCCCGGGAACTCCGTTCACTGGGTAAATCTCTCTTATCTGCACCCTTCTCCTCCACTGCTACCTGCAGACTCCATTCCTTTTATCTTGCTGCACCTTATGCCTGGAATAAACTTCCTGAGCCGGTACGTCAAGCTCCATCTCTGGCCGTCTTCAAATCTAAGCTAAAAGCTCACCTTTTTGATGCTGCTTTTAACTCCTAACTCTTTATTTTATCATCCTCACTTTAATATTCCCTTATCTCTTGCTTCTCCTGTTTGTCTGTCTTAATTAGATTGTAAGCTCTGTTGAGCAGGGACTGTCTCTTCATGTTCAAGTGTACAGCACTGCGTACGCCTAGTAATGCTATAGAAATGATAAGTAGTAGTAGTAGTTCCCCCCCCCCATCATCAGTGTGGTGTGTGTCTTCAATTTGGCTGCCAAATAATTTTATGTTGTGAAGGCAAGAAGGGCCATCCCCTGACTCCTGGTGTACAAACTTGTATCTTACAGACGTCTTGGCATTAGGAGGGACCTGGAGTCCCTGAGGTGTGTTTTTAATCTACCCCTCTATAGACCCCCGTGGGATCCTTCCACACGGAGGTGTACAGAGGGTTTGTTCTTCTACGATCTTGCGGACCGCCTCCCTGAACTCCAGTGACACCTCTTCCCATGGGTATCGCTGTTGGGGAGGCATCAGAAGGCGCAGTTCAAATCTAATTCCCATAACCACAGCTTTCTGTCTTTTTGGGTCTAAATGAATCTTTGGCCATTTATGTTCCCACATAAATTCTATGAAAATTCCCAAGACTGTTTTAGTGGGAGATCTTACTTGTGTGTGATATTTGGTAAGACAGCTGACAGATAGAATATAAATGAAAACAGAGACAGAAACAGGGTAGATACAGAAATAATATTTTAATTCTCACCCAAATCAGATCTTCAATTAGGTACATTCATCAGACAAATTCTGGATTCAACTGACCAGAGGTCTGCTTCCGATGAGGCGTTGGGGAAACTTCCAACGATCAGTCTAATTCCCATCTCTTATATAGTATCTGGTCCCAATACAAGTCTATGCACAGGGACTTTTTTTTTCTAATCTTGCATAACCTCTGAATCATACTCAACTGCCGGTCAGGTGCCCACCTCTCCTTTCCGTTTTATTATTGCAACTTATTGTGCAATTTCCTTTTTTGTAAACAACTCCTTAGATACTGATATCCAAACATGGGCAAATCTTTCTCATATCATCTTGTGATCTGGGTGCCATCTTATAAAGACAGACTCCATGTTATGAACCAAACTTTTATCATTTCTGTCTTTAATTTCTACATTTTAGGTGTTACACTCAATTTAGAAGTTGCACCAGGTTTCTTTAAGACTCACCAAGCAGTCCTGCTCTTGCAGGCTCTCTGCTATAAGGCCATAAGCTAATTATCAGGCCTAGTCAATGCTTCTCAGCTGTTTAAAGCTATGTAGCTTGGCCCACCACTATTCCAGTAGATAGGTCTCAAGCTAGAACACATATTAACAGGTGAAAGTTCCGCCACGTACGGCGGGACCACCTCGATATAATCAGGAGTGTGCAATGGCACCTCAGGGCTCAACGTACGTTTTATAAACAGGGCACCTGTACTCTTTTGTAAATGCATTTATTTAATAATGCAAATTTCATGTTCAGTTTCCATGTGGCTAATAGGCAAATAGTAAGTCATAACACCTCTGTCCCAGATCAAGGCCTGAGGTTGCAGCTACCCTCCCATGAGTGTGGCTGTAACTTCCAACTAACCTCCTCTGAGATGAATGAGATGACATGCCTCACTTCTGTATCCCCCTTTCTGGGGTGGATACTGTTTCATGGTATTCTTGCCTGATGTCCTGCTCTTAGTGGATGTCATAACATGATTTGAAAATAATGTATAGAAATAGTGCTTCCACCCCCCCCCCCCCCAAAAAACAAAACAAAACAAAATGTTCATCCAACCTTAGTCACAACTCAAAATGGTAACATGCTACTGAGGAATGAGTGTGCCCTGCCAACACAGCTTGTGTACTCCTTTTTCAGACCAGCTTCCAGGGTTACCTGTCATGTCATCTCATGCATCTCACACCCCATGTGTATAGCCCAGGGCTCACCACTGACTCCACCTTTACCTTTAGTTTAACTACTAGTGGTATAGATGCAACTGGGCAGTAGTTGGCAAGTTCGGTTGCCTTTTTCTTGGTATCTTTAGGGATTGGGGTGAGTAGGATGTTGCTGTATTCCTCAGGGAAAAGACCTTGTTGGAGTATGTAGTTTAGGTGGGATGTGATGTCTGTTATGAAGCGATCAGGGGCGGACTTTAGTAGGTAGGTGGGGCAGGTATCCAGTTTGCAATGGGTGCTGGAGAACCTTTTGATTGCCTGGGTGACTGTTTCAATGGTGAGGGGCGTGAAGTTTGACCAGGTTCGATCAGCTGGGTATTCTCCAGGGTTTGGATCCAGGTTATTGATGAAGTTTTCGGTGTCCGTGTTGTTCTGAGGTAGTGTTTTGCGTAGGTTAGTGATTTTTTCATTGAAATATTTAGCGAGTTTGTCTGCAGATGGGATGTCTCTATTGGTTGCAGTGACCACTGAAGTGTCTAGTAGTTTGTTCACAAGTTGGTATAATTTCTTCATGTCTTTGTAGTCCTCTTTTCGATTTGGACGTCCTCACAGAACGTCCCGATCCAGGGGTGGGAAAACCCGTATTTTCGAAACAAAATGGATGTCCATCTTTTGTTTCGATAATACGGTCAGGGACGTCCAAATCCTTAAATTTGGTCATCCCTAGATTTGGTCGTCCCTAGACAAGGTCGTTTCTGATTTTCGCCAATGATCGAAACCAAAGACGCCCATCTCAGAAATGACCAAATGCAAGCCATTTGGTCGTGAGAGGAGCCAGCATTTGTAGTGCACTGGTCCCCCTGACATGCCAGGACACCAACCGGGCACCCTAGGGGGCACTGCAGTGGACTTCATAAATTGTGCCCAGGTACATATCTCCCTTACCGTTTATGCTGAGCCCCCCCAAACCCCCCTAAAAACCACTACCCACAACTGTACACCACTACCATAGCTCTTACGGGTGAAGGGGGGCACCTAGATGTGGGTACAGTGGGTTTGTTGTGGGTTTTGGAGGGCTTGCTGTTTCCTGCACAAATGTAATAGGTAGAGGGGGTGGGGCTGGTCCGCCTGCCTGAAGTGCACTGCACCCACTAATACTGCTGCAGGGACCTGCATACTGCTGTGATGGACCTGGGTATGACATTTGAGGCTGGCAAAAATATTTTTAAAGATGTTTTTTTAGGGTGGGAGGGGGTTAGTGATCACTGGGGTGAGTAAGGGGAGGTCATCCCCAATTCTCTCCTGTGGTCATCTGGTCAGTTCGGGCACCTTTTTGTGCCTTGGTTGTAAGAAAAACACGACCAGGTAAAGTCGTCCAAGTGTTCGTCAGGGACGTCCTTGTTTCTTTCGATTATGGGTCGAGGATGTCCTAGTGTTAGGCATGCCCAAGTCCCGCCTTCGCTACACCTCCTACACGCCCCCTTGAACTTTGGCCATCCCTGCGATGGAAAGCAGTTAAGGATGTCCAAAATCAGCTTTCGATTATACTGATTTGGACGTCCCTGTGAGAAAGACATCCATCTTCCTATTTATGTCGAAAGATGGGCGTCCTCTTTCGAAAATGAGCCCAATGGTGACCAGAATTGAATGCAATACTCAAGGTGAGATCTTACCATGGAACAATACAAAGGCATTATAATATACTTGGTCTTATTTTGCAAGCCTTTCCTAATAATTCCTAGCATCCTATTTACTTTTTTGGCCACCGCTGCACACTAGGGAGCAGAATAACACCTAGATCTTTTTCCTTGTGTGCTGACTCCTAATGTGGACCCTAGCATCCGGTAACTATGATTCGGATCATTCTTCCCAAAATGTATCACTTTGCATTTGACCACATTACCCCCCCCCCCCCCCCCTGTTTACTAAGCCGTGTGCTAAAACTGACACAGCCCATTCACTTTGAATGGGATGTGTCGGCATTGCCGCACAGCTTAGTAAACAGGGGGGTAAATGTCATCTGCCATTTGGATGCCCAGTCTTCCAGTTTCCTAAGGTCTTCCTACAATGTTTCACAATCCGCATTCATTCTGACAACTTTGATTAGTTTTGTGTCATTTGCAAACTTAATCACCTCACTCGTCGTTCTGATCATTTACAAATATGTTAAATAGCACCAGTCCCGGTACAAATCAGTATGGCACTCCACTATTCACTTTTCTCCACTGAGAAAAATGCCCATGTAACCCTACCCTCTGATTTCCATCCAATAACCAATTCCTAATTCACAGGGCATTGCCTCCTATCCCATGACTTTCTAATTTTCTCAGGATGGTCACCACATCTTCAACAAATATATACTGGAATTAGAAAAGGTACAGAGAAGGGCGACGAAAATGGTAAAGAAGGTTGGATGACTTCCCTACAAGAAAAAAAACTAAAGCAGCTAGGGCTCTTTGACTAAGAGAAAAGACAGCTGAGGGTTCTATAAAATAATGAGTGGAGTGGAATGGGTATACGTGAATCGCTTGTTTACTCTTTCCAAAAATACTAGGACTATGGGGTACACAATGAAGCTACAAAGTAGTAAATTTAAAATGAATCATAGAAAATATTTCTTCACACAATATGTAATTAAACTCTGGAATTTGTTGCCAGGGAATGTGGCAAAAGCAGTTAGTTTAGTGAGTTTTAAAAAAGGTTTGGATAACTTCCTAAAAGTTCATAAGAAAGACGGGGAAAATCCACTGCTTATTTCTATGATAAGCAGCATAAAATGTATTGTACTGTTTTGGGATCTTGTCAGGTACTTTTAACCTGGATTGGCCACTGTTGGAAACATGATACTGGACTAGATGGACCATTGGTCTGATCTAATATGGCTGTTCTTATGCGCTTATGTACTAGGGGCAGGTCTTGTCAGGATGCTGGACTTGATGGACCTTCGGTCTGTCCAAGTATGGCAAAGCTTATGTTCTTATACACTTTCTGAAATTCTAGATACACTATAATTTTTTTTTTTTGTACCCCGCAGTTTCCCACTCATGGCAGGCTCAATGTGGCTTAGGTACTTATTTGTACCTGGGGCAACGGAGGGTTAAGTGACTTGCCCAGAGTCACAAGGAGCTGCCTGTGCTTGCAGTGGGAATTGAACCCAGTTCCCCAGGACCAAAGTCCACCACTCTAACCACTAGGCCACTCCTCCACTCAACACTACATCAGCCGGCTCACCATTATCCACATGTTTATTCACACCTTCAAAAAAAAATGAAGTAGATTGGTGAGGCAAAACTTCCCTTGGCTGAACCCATGCTGACTCTGAAGCATAGCAAAGGTTGGGTGGCAACACCAGTAATTGGGAAGCAAAGCTAGTGCTGGGCAGACTTCTATGGTCTTTATCTGTCATCATCTACTATGTTACTATCAGGCTTATTTTCAAAAGAGATGGACGTCCATCTTCTGACATAAATCGGTACTTGGACATCCATTTCTCAGAGACATCCAAATCAGTATAATTGAAACCTGATTTTGGACGTCTCTAACTGAAGTCCGTCGCAAGGATGTCAAAATTTCAAGGGGGCATATCAGAGGCATGGTGAAGGCGGGACTTGGGTGTTCCTAAGACTTGGATGCCATTGATCCATAATCAAAAAAAGCATGACTACAACTTGGACGTTTTCACCTGGACGTGTTTTTATTATGAATAAGGTACAAATAAGTGCCCGAAATGACCAGATGACCACCGGAGGGAATCGGGGATGACCTCCTCTTACTCCCCCGGTGGTCACTAACCCCCTCCCACCCTCATAAAACATCATTAAAAATATTAAGTGCCAGCCTCAGATGTCATACCCAGGTCCATGACAGTGCATTCAGGTCCCTGGAGCAGTTTTAGTGGGTGCAGTGCACTTCAGACAGGCAGACCCAGGCCCATACCCCCCTATCTGTTACATTTGTCCAATTGCTGTCCTAGCATGTCAGGGGGACCAGTGCACTAGAAATGCTGGCTCCTACCATGTCCAAATGGCTTGCATTTGGACGTTTTTGACTTGGACGTCTTTGGTTTTGAAAATAGCCAAAAGTCAAAGACATCCAAATCTAAGGACATCCAAATCTAAGGACGACCTTGGTATTTTCGAAATGCAAGATGGACATCCATCTTTTTCGAAAATATGCTTTTCCTCGCCTCCAGATTTGGACGTTTCACAAAGACGTCTAAATCCCAATTTAGACGTTTCATTCGAAAATGCTCCTCCAGATTACATTACATTACTATGTTAAACCATGTTTGTCTATGTTTTCTGTAATTTTATTCTTTATAATAGTTTCCACTATCTTGCCTGGCACTGACATGAAACCATGTTGCCTCAAGTCCTGTAATCCATTGGATTCCAAAAAATGTACCATTCTCTCAACTTTTATGGTTTACCAATTAATGTTTTTCCTCATCTTTCTCAAAGGACTCAGATCTTTCAGAAAGATTTTCTTAAGCTAATTCCTCGTGCCTTAGCTTTGGGTATGACATTCTTCCTGAAATTTCCTAGACAATGCTTGGTGAAGTTCCAGGGTAATGATGATAACTTCCTAAAACTGGAAGAATTGATAAGATCTCAGGAAGCTGTGCAACATAAGCAGTAAAATTAAGTGTAATTAAAAATCTGGGATTTATTTGTATCATTACTATAGAGGAGGGTTATTTGAGGTACATTTAATTGATAGGCTGGTTTTGACTTTGTTGTGTTATTACATGTTTTCATTTCTTTTTATATATATCCCTCCTCCCAAATGTTCTTGTTATTTCTTGTCAATGAAAGACATTTTTCTTGTTTTTTATGCTTCTTATTACTGGATAGAGTTGATATTCTTTTGGCATATTTCTGGCTGCAGAACTTGTTGCTATGCAATTGTGTAAACACTTCAATATAAAAAAAAAAGAAGCAAAATCCAAGAACTGTCAGTGGTAGGAGCCCTGCAGTAGCACATTAACACCAAGGTAAAACTGAAGAACTCAGTGCTACATAGAAATAGAACTGAGTACTATTCCATTGCATACAAAGTGGTAAAATATTCCCACAAATCAAATGAGCAATTTTAAGAATATTAAGTAGCAAACTTTCACATGGGAATTATCATAAGCATTTACATAAGACAAAAGTAGAGCAACCGATACAATGTGATCTCTATGTCACTGTAACTTTGGACAGCATCTCTACTCTGAAAGCCTTTGAAGCTTATAAACTATAAAATTTTAATCATTAGCATCCTCTAGGGGATCTAGTGATAATATCTATAGGACAGCTTAATGCTTTTCTGTCAGAACTGAGAAGGACCATAATAGCATGCAGTGAGTACTACTGATCTTCTATTGTCATCATTGTGTGCATGTTGAACAGTACCACGAGTCCTTCTACACAGTGTATTTTAAGGCTGCATTTTGATTAAATTTTTTAATTGTGATTAATTGCACAACCAAAGGTATTTCATTTATTTACTCTTTATTTATCTCACACTGTGGCTCCTTGTAACTCTGGGCAAGTCACTTAGGGGTCCTTTTACTAAGATGCGCTAACGACTTAGTATGTGTTAAGTGCCATGCAGCCCCTAGGAATACAGTAGGCTAAGCGACATTTAGCATATGCTAATCATTAGTGTGCGCTAAATCCATTAGCATGCGCTAGTAAAAGGACCCCTTAACCCTCCGATCGCTGCAACGTGATTAATTTTTTGTAATCACGATTAATAATTAACGCATTAATCTCCGAGTTAACTGCGATTAACTTGCAGACCTATTAAGATCACATCTTGAGCTGCAGAAATGGAGACCCTCACAATTAGTCAAAATAGAGCAACAAGGAAACAATATAATCAACCTTGCATTTCAATCAGTAGGCAGTATTTGTGATCTAGCTGAAAGGGTTGATTTCCGGAGGAATGCTACTTCTTTATATGTTGTTTTTTGGATATGAAATAGAAGCTGCATCCATAAGCCCATAGAAAAGCCAGCTCATTAGGTGGGTTTATCTGAATTCATGTTAGCCTTTAAGTGCCAGCTGTCATTCTATGCATGGCCTGCCTTCTTATAACTAACCTTTCTGTCACCTCCGCTTGTCTCCCTAACTTGTCCTATTATGCAGTAGCAAGCTGAGTCATTGTTTCAAGCAGGAGGTGACATGTTAATAGCTTAATAGTATAATCTCACAAATAATAATATGCTGTCACACTGTCTGAAGCACAATGTTTACAGGAGAAGTGGTAATGTATGATGACAGTAATTTGAATAAAAATGAATTTACTGCTGTTGTCTCATTTGCAGTAAATTTTCACATCTTTCATGCACAACTGGTGCTCCATGACCTCTTTTATTATTTTGTTTCTGGTGGCTGCTGTTGCTGCTTCTGCCACTTGCTTTAAAGTGAAAGGCAGGCAAATAAAGCAGAAGCTTCCAGCTTAATAACTGTTTTGCAGGAAGGAGTTCACACTGTAGCTTCAGAAAATCTCACTTCATTTGTTTATGAAGATGATATGGTGTCAGACCAGGCTGTTTAATTAATGCAAACTAGAGGTGCCGATTGAAAAGCAGGCATGAACTGATAAGATTGTGTATTGACAATTTACAAAATTATTGTCATTAAAATGTGTCAGGTTTTTTTTTCCCATTTGGAATACGGAGTGAATTATTTGGCAAGAAAGAAAGTTTTGAAGCTTATGAAAAAAGAATAGCAGTACTGATTTGATCTTGATTGATGGAGGAAAACCAAGTTTTCCCATGAACTCTGGAGAATTGTGTTGCTTTCAAGTTAATTATAAATGCAATATGTACAAATGTAAGATGTACCGTCCTGAGTCCAGCATCCTTTCTCCAACAGTTGCCAATTCAGGTCACAATTCCTGGGCAGGATGCAAAGGAGTAGAACAAGATATCAGCAGTGGCTTTCCCTGGTTTGTCGACTTTTTCCTTCAGGGAACTGTCTCAACTTTTAAAATCCAGTTACCATTCAGTAACAAATTCCACAGATTAATTGTGTATTAAGTGAGAAAATTCTCCAGTTTTAAATATGCTACCTATTAGTTTCCTGGAGTGTCCCTTAGTCTTAGTACTATTTGAAAAAGGTAAACAGCTGTTCCCTATTCCACTTTTCTCATGATTTTGTTTTCTATCATATCTCAACTGTCCCTTTTCCAAACTGAAGAGCCCTCACCTGTTAAGCCTTTCTTGGTAGGCAACCCTTTTCATTCTCTTTATCCCTTTCACACTCTTCTTTGTGCTTTTTCTAGTTTTGCTTTATTTTTATTCAGATAGAGCAGGGGTGCGCAACCTTGGTCCGCGAGGGTTGCAAACTTGTCAGGTTTTCAGGATTTCCCCAATAAATACGCAAGAGATCTATTTGCATGCATTGCTTCCATTGTATGCAAATAGATCTCATGCATATTCAATGAGAAAATCCTGGAAACCTGACTGGGTTGTGGCCCTTGAGGACCAAGGTAGCCCACCCCTGAGATAGAGCAACCTGAATCTCATACAATATCAAAGTGTGCTTGCATCATGGATTGATACAGATCCTATATAATAATTCTCACTGCCAATGTTGAAATGTGCCAGGGACCATGCCTCCCTCGGAGGTGGTCTGCTAGGCAGGCACGCAGACGTCAGTGACAGCTGATTTCCCTACTCCTCCCACTGCCTCAAAATCAGCTGGACCCCCTCTTCTGCGAACCTGGCGACCCCTACTCCTCCCCCTGCCTCGAAATCAGCTGGACCCCCTCTTCTTCGAACCTGGTGACCCCTCCTTCGTGCCGAAAACCGCCCCCTGCTGCCGTTGTCGACTACCTGTGCTGATGAGGGACCCAAACCCCCAACAGCCGAAGTGCTGTTCTGCCCTTTGCGATGATTCCTCAATGCGTCTGACGTCAGACGCACGCACAGAAACTTGAAGAGCTTGAGAAGAGCATTGAGGAACCAACGCGAAGGGCAGAACAGCACTTCGACTGTCGGGGGTTTGGGTCCCCTGTCAGCACAGGTAGTCAAGAACAGCGGCGGGGGGGGGGGGGGGGGGCGGTTTTTGCCGGGAAGGGGGGGCGACAGGGTCAGGGAAGGGGAGTCCACGGGCCGCAACCCTGGGGCGGGGTTGAAACCGGAGGGAGGGCAGACTGTGAAACACCGAGGGAGGGTGGGAGATTGCCTGCCTAGCGCCCGTTTCCTTGATTTCAGAAACGGGCCTTTTTCCTAGTGTGTTATAATATTCTCAATTCCTTTCTGAATAATTCCTAATATTATGTCTGCTTTTTAACTGCCATCACACACTAAACTGAGGAATGACAATGAATATCGTACTGTGGATTGCACTTCTAAAGTGCTTGGTGTGTTTTTAGACTCTTTCCTTTCTTTTGAAATCCAAGTTTAATAAAGTATTAAAAGGGCATTTTATAAGCTTAAACAACTTATTTCTCTGTGGATCAGTTTGCTCTTTAATTTCAATATTTAAATATGTCACAATTAGATTATTGCAACTCATTAAGGGGCCCTTTTATAAGCCACACTAAAAAGTGACCTGCACTATTTTTAGTCCATGGGTTTCCCGCATGCTGAGGCCACTTTTAGTACAACAGTAATATGGTCACAGTTTCTATTTTTCCGTTCAAGTTCACACGCTAATTTCCCAATTAGTGCATGAGCCCTTACCACCACCGAAGGGCTCTCGCGCTAATAGTGTGAGGCAAGTTACCAAAACTACCCGATTAGTGCAGGACACACCTACTCTCTGCCTCCAAACACACCCCTTGTGCTAAAAAAAATTGCTACTAAACTGATTTATGGCTCTAGGAAATTTGAGAGAGCTACCCTATTACTAATGAAATTACACTGGCTTCCTTTTGAAGGGAGAGTAATGTTTATCATTGCATGTTTTGTACATAAAATTCATTTTTGGTCAGGTACCTTTATGTTTAATTGTTAATTATATTGCCAGATCCTAGAACAAGATCTCAACTGATTGATCATCATCTACTAAATTTTTTAAAAAATTCTCGATAGTTATTTTGTGTATCGGATTGCTTTGAAATGGAACGAACTTCCTAAGGTAGACACTAGCATATGCTTACCGCATGATAAAAAGCATTGCTGTGGGACATACTGAGGCATCCCGTGGTAGTGTGGCGACCAGTGCGTGCTAATCCCATGCTAAAAAATAGCTTTTATTTTTTGGCATAGGAGGCATGTCAAAAAAGGATTGTAGGCTTGCCCTGTGCTAATCGGGTAGTACAGGCACATTGCCATGTGCTGCCTGATTAGCGTGAGAGCCCTTAGTGCCTACAAAACAGGTGGCGGTAAGGGTTCATGAGGTAATACACTAAGGTAATACACAGACTCAACAAACATCTTCTCAGTCCAGATCCATCACCACACACCCGTGCGTGTTCACACTTCTCAACATTACTGACAATGATCCACAAATATCACATGTTTACGCTCCCTCTAATTGCTGAGTTTTGCAAATCTTCTTCAGGAGGAAACAACAAAGGGGAATTCCAAACTCCCGCATGTGGAGTTTCATCAATCTGGATCATTGCCAGTAATATTGAGAAGTGTGAATACTATGGGTGTGTGGTGATAGATATGGACTGAGAAGATGTTTGTCGAGCTTGCGATGACCCTTGTGATATTGGTATTATTGGGGTCAAGTTCTCTGTTACAAGGTGATTTATTTTGCTTCAGCATGACTTTCAAAAGAGGATCCTACAATATTTGTTCTGGTTGAATATGTTGATTGTAGGGCATGCTTTACAATTTATTTGTGATAATTTGCTTTTGTGATTTTATAAATTAATCAATGTATATCTGGTTCTGGATCTTCATAGGACAGTACAAAATTGACACCATTGGTTGGTGTGGACAGGATGGCTAAGCCCGCTTATACGAAACAACATAAATGGTGCAACGACGGCTCTCGATTCAGCCAGTCTTAGTGTGTTGTGTGACTGCTGTGTGAACTGAGCATCCCTTAAAAAACTATTTTGTATGATTATGTGATAATGTGAGAGTATGTGATGTTTGAGGAGAGTTGTTTTATGTTTTTATATGTTTATATAATATGGTTTATTTAAATAGTTATAGTAAGTTATAAGTACCTCATTTCACATTGTTCATGTGGTAATAGCCATGTGCTAATTGAGAAATTAGCATGTGGCCATTACAGAGCAAAATTTGAATGCAGCCATTTTACAGCCACGCTAGCAGTGGCCGCAGAGCATGGGAAACAAACGTGATAACAGAACAGCCACGTTTTAGTGCAGCGTAGTAAAAGGACGCCACATCTGTTAAACAACAACACTCCTATTTTTCTTTTCATAAAAGTTTGAAAACATATCTATTTTATAAATATTCCCTGGGATTCTATATATCGTGTCTTAATTTCTGAATGGAAATTGAATCACATTCTATAACAATGTGAATAACTTAATTGCTTAATTAGCTAGTCAGCGCTGTTAATTGGATGTTAACAAGTAATTTTCAGCACTAATTGGCATTAATTAGGATTTACGCACAGAACTCACTAAGCATATTCTGTAACATGGTGCGCATAAATTCTATGTCACATAGTTGAAAGGGGGCATGACCATGGGTGGGGCATAAGCATTTCTAATATCTATGCACTTTGTTATAGAATATACCTGCTCTGCACCTAATTTAGGCATCAGGATTTACACCAAGTAAAACATGGCATAAATGTCCACGAATAAGTTTGGTCATGTGGAGAGGCATTCGGTGTATTTTATATACCGTTTGGGAATTTAAGCCTGTTCTATAAAATATAGGCGTATTTTAGAGAATACGCCTTGTGTATTTTTTTAGCGTATGGAATTTTCAGGTGCCATATGTAGTATCTAGCCCATTATGTTTATACTAGTAAAAAAGGCCCGTTTCTGAGACAAATGAAACGGGCGCTAGCAAAGCTTTCCTCGGAGTGTGTATGTTTGAGAGAGTGTGTGTGGGAGTGACTATCTGAGAGACAGAGAGTGAATGTGCGAGTGTGTGTGTGTGTGACAGAGAGAGAGTGAGACTGGTTGCGAGTGTGTATGTGAGAGAGAGACTGTGTGTGAGAATGAGAGTGTGTGTCAGGGGCCCCCCCTCCCTCCCTCCCTACCTCCCCGTTCCAGGGTTGTCTCCCCTTCCTCCCAATTTCAGAGTCTCCCTCCCTCCCAGTTTCAGGGTCCATCCGCCCCCCTCCCCCTCCCAGTTTCAGGGTCCGGCCCCCACTTCCCCTCCCAGTTTCAGGGTCGGCACCTCCCTCCCTCCCAGTTTCAGGGTCCTCACTCCCCCCTCCCAGTTTCAGAGTCCAGGCGCCCCCCTTCTGTCCGACGTGCAGGCTTCCTACAGTGTATGTCTGAGTGTGTGTGTGTGTTTCCTTGGATTGTGTACGTTTGAGACAGTGTGTGTATGTTAGAGAGTGTTTCTGTGTGTGATAGAGGAAGTGTCTGACAGATGTAGTGTGTGTTTTAAATACCGTATAAATGTGTGTGTGTGTGTGTGTGAGAGAGAGAGAGAGAGAGAGAGAAAGAGAGACGCCAGCCTGAGCTACGGTGCCTAGCAGACCAAGGAGCCACGGTCTTAGCCAGCAAGACGAATAGAACGTTGTAGGTGAGAATTATTATATAGGAAGTAGAGTTTGTTACGGCTTTTAGGGGTCCTTTTACTAAGGCGTGCCAAAAAGTGGACTGTGTTGGTGTAGGCGCGTGTTTTGGATATGCACAGGTCAATTTTTCAGCATGCCTAGAAAATAAAAATTTTTTGTGGCCAAAAATGCACTGAAATTCAAATAACAGTTGTGTTTCTCTCTTGTGGACTTTACACAGGAATCTGAGACACACCAGTTTGACCTACTGTATCTTCTATACCTTGGCAAACATTGCCACATTTATTGGTTTTGATTAAAAAATTTTATAGACTTTTTACTTCTAGTGCCTTTCTTCTCACCCTGTTGAAAACCCATGGTCCATCCCTACTTTTTTTCCACTTTACTATTTATAACATACTGAAAATGATTTACTTGTCTTCTTTATTCATTTTTAAAAATGTATGTAGACACAATTACTGACTTCTCTAGTACTTTCACATACTCATATATCTCTTCGACCCCTGACCAGAACTGCTTTCATCCCACTCGTGGGCCTTTTTTGAAGGGAGAAGTATAATTTTCAAGTAATCCTTAAAAACATTCAGTCATTGTTATGGTATGTTTCAAATTGGCAATCACCTATACTAAGAGATTCCAGCATTTGTGCATCAAATAAATAGACAAACTGTACTGGCACAGATGTTCCAGTAGGATCTCTAAAAAGAAAATATTCCAGTCAAAGTCTTTATTTAAATCCACTGGTGACACAGTTGCCCATTGACAAATATAGTGCTGCTCCTGCTGTGGCAAAATTTTTGATAATCACCACTTCACGGCTTGTTCTATAACACAAAACCAGCGGGGCATTTTCCTTTTGTGTACAGAGTGCAAAACAATGTTCAATAATATGTTGTCTGTATGAGACATTTTTTTTCCATATGAAGTTTATTACAATGACAGCATATAGCATAAACCCTTAGTGTCTCTTAGTAGAGGTGATCACCATTTTGCCATATTCCATATGCCACATATAAGGCTTATAAATTCAGAATAAGCACTTCATAATTGTGTATTGATATCCACATCAGTGCCTACTTTCCCTCCATATCAATGCACCAGCATTTCCGCTAAATGGATTCAATCTGTGGGGGAGTCCTCCACCAAAATTCCTGCTGGTGGGAAAGTGCTACAATAACATGCTTTCAATCCAGAAGGATAGGCTGTCCCTCACAACTGGAAGTGAGATATCATAGCACCCCACCTCACTGACAGTAATGGTGGTGGAGGATTTCACTGCAGCTCAAAGCTGCTTAGTGGGAATGTTGATTGCCACCATCATCTAGCTTCTCACTACCATCAACAAGCCATCTCCTGTAGTCTTCAGTATTCTGTAAAAAAAAAAAAAAAGCAAAAAAAAAGAAAGAATAGAAACCTCACTAAAAATGAAAGAAAACCACGCATGTCTGTACAACACACACACACACGCTGTAGCGAAGGAAAATCATTCTGATCTGCTCCCCTCTCTCGCTTTTCTTCTCTAGTTCCTTACAAAACCCAAAAACTTGGAGATTCCCTTTTATAATTTCTCTGAAAAATTTAAGAAAAACTATCACACATTTTTAAAAAATGGAATAACTTACTTATAGATTCATTGAACTATAAGTTCTGAGCAATTTTTGATACAATTTAATGAATTTTGCCCAATTTTTTGAAACTTGTAAAAGATAAAAATAAAAAAATTCTGTTAAACCAATTTTGTTTCCAGGATTCACACATTACTAATGGACTATGCTTGGGGCACTTAAACCCTTATCTTGCTTATGATGCCCAAAAAGCTTTGTCTTCTTAAATTAAAGTAATGCTTAGGAGATCAGTAGTTAAGTGGAAAATGGGAAAATCAGTTTTAAATTCATGTTTAAAAGTACAGTAGTAAAATCATTGTCAGGCTTATTTTCGAAAGAGAAGGGTGTCCAGCTTTCGACTCTAATCGGGTCGCCCAAATCGGCATAATCGAAAGCCGATTTTGGGCGTCCTCAACTGCTTTCTGTCGCGGGGACGACCAAAGTTCACGGGGGCATGTTGAAAGCATAGCGAAGGCGGGACTGGGGTGTGCTTAACACATGGATGTCCTCGGCCGATAATGGAAAAAAGAATGCCGTCCCTGACGAACACTTGGCTGACTTTACTTGGTCCTTTTTTTTTTTAACAACCAAGCCACAAAAATGTGCTTTAAATGACCAGATGATCACCGGAGGGAATCGGGGATGACCTCCTCTTACTCCCCCAGTAACATAGTAACATGTAGTAGATGACGGCAGAAAAAGACCTGCACGGTCCATCCAGTCTGCCCAACAAGATAACTCATATGTGCTGCTTTTTGTGTATACCCTACTTTGATTTGTACCTGTGCTCTTCAGGGCACAGACCGTATAAGTCTGCCCAGCACTATCCCCGCCTCCCAACCACCAGCCCCGCCTCCCGCCACCGGCTCTGGCACAGATCGTATAAGTCTGCCCAGCACTATCCCTGCCTCCCACCACCGGCTCTGGCACAGACCGTATAAGTCTGCCCAGCACTATCCCCGCCTCCCAACCACCAGTCCCGTCTCCCACCACCGGCTCTGGCACAGACCGTATATATCTGCCTAGCACTATCCCTGCCTCCCACCCTAAAAAAAAAAAATTAAATATTTTTCCAACCTCTATGCCAGCCTCAAATATCATACCCAGCTCCATGACAGCAGAATGCAGGTCCCTGGAACAGTTTTAGTGGGTACTGCAGTGCACTTCAGGCAGGTGGACCCAGGCCCATCCCCCCTACCTGTTATACTTGTGGTGGTAAATGTGAGCCCTCCAAAACCCACCCGAAGCCCACTGTACCCACATGTAGGTGCCCCCCTTCAACCCTAAGGGCTATGGTAGTGGTGTACAGTTGTGGGGAGTGGGTTTTGGGGGGCTCAGCACCCAAGGTAAGGGAGCTATGCACCTGGGAGCTTTTTCTGAAATCCACTGCAGTGCCCCCTAGGGTGCCCGGTTGGTGTCCTGGCATGTTAGGGGGACCAGTGCACTACGAATGCTGGCTCCTCCCACGACCAAATGGCTTGGATTTGGTCGTTTTTGAGATGGGCATCTTCGGTTTCCATTATTGCCAAAAATCGGGGACGACCATCTCTAGGGACGACCATCTCTAAGGTCGACCTAAATGTTGAGATTTGGGCGTCCCCTACTGTATTATCGAAATGAAAGATGGCCGTCCATCTTGTTTTGATAATATGGGTTTCCCCGTCCCTTCGCCGGGACATCCTGCGAGGACATCCTCGGGAAAACTTGGGCGCCCTGTTCAATTATGCCCCTCCACGTGACTCATTTTCAAAACAGAAAAACATGGCACAAAGTGGCAGATGGACATTTTTGGTTCACAATGTCCAAATTGCTATTTTTGAAACCCCTTTTTAAGGCATTTTTCTATGTGATTTGTCTGCAGTGTGTCCAAATCACAAGGGGCATTTGTGTGTGTGTGTGGGGGGGGGGGGGGGGGGGGGGTGTTGTGAGTGAGATTTGGGCATTCCCAAAATGTTGATGTTTTTCTGTTATAATAGAACAAAGCAAAAATGTCCAGGGCTAAAAGGTTAGATGTTTTGGTCTAGACCTGTTTCAATTACGAATAAGTGACTAAAAGGTGTTTTAAATGACCAAATGACAATTGAAGAGATTAAGGCATAAGCCCCCTTACTCCCCCAGTGGTCACTGACCCCCTCTAAGCTCCCTAAGATGTGACATACCAGGCTCTGTGACAACTTCAGATATAATGGTCAGTCCTATTAGAGTAGCAAGCAGGCCCTATGAGTAGCCTAGTGGTCAGTGCAGTGGACTGTAGAGAAAGGGACCCAGGATCATATTCACTCTAACTGGTACACTTGTGGTGGAAAGTGTGAGCCCTCCAAAACCCACAAAAAAAATCTACTGTACCTACATATAGGTGACACCTATGGGCATAAGGGTATTGTAGTGGTGTGTACGGGGTACAGCAGGATTTTGGTGGATTTTGGAGGGCTCACCATACAATTTAATGGGGTAATAGGTGAGATGTGTACCTGGGACCTTTTATGTGAAGCCCACTGCAATGCCCCCTAGGGTGCCCATTGCTCTGTTAGGATGCCTCTGTGGACAGTTTAGCAAGAATTCAGCCCCCCCCCCCCATATGTCCCAAACTCTTGCTTTTATGCGTTTTTCCCTTGGACATTTTTTTTTGTCAAAAATGGTCACAAAAACTCACTGAGCACAAAACATCTAGCAAATGGCCATTTTGATACAAAAAGACAGACTTTTTCTGGTTTTAAAAATCACTATGTTCGCCACTTGGATTTTTGGATGTTTTCAGCAAAATGTCCAAAATCAGATGTAGATGTCATATCGAAAATGCCCCTCCACATGTTGTTTTTTGCTAGGATACATTTTAAATTTCATGAATGTTTTTGTGGTCATTCTTCAGAATTTAAACTTGCAAAAATAATCTCTGTAAACTTTAAAGGGAAAACATAACATAAGAATAGCTGTACTGGGTCAGACCAATAGAAACATAGAAACATGATAAGGACAGAATGACCCATCCAGTCTGCCCATCCTCAGTAACCATTAACTCCTTCTTTTCCTAAGAGATTCCATGTGTCTGTCCTATGCTTTCTTAAATTCTGACACAGTCCTCGTCTCCACAATCTCCACTGGGAGGCCATTCCACGCATCGCCTACACTTTCCACGAAAGAGTATTTTCTCAGATTCCTCCTAAGCCTATTTCCTCTTAACTTCTATGCCCTCTCATTCCAGAGGTTTCCTTCATTTGAAAAAGGCTCACCTCCTGTACATTAACGCCACTGAGGTATTTAAACATCTCTATCATATCCCCTCAGGGCCGGTCCTAGGGTCTCTGGTGCCCCCCTGCAGACTATCAGTTGGTGCCCCTCCCCTCCCCCTCCCCTAGCATCTCCTTTCCCTCTTCTCCCTCCCTCTTCTCCCACCCTGCCCCCTTTTTCAGCCCAGTGCGATTCTCCTTCGCCCCCATCCCCCTCCCATTTATGGCCACCTGCCCCGCCCTCTTCTCCGACTCCCCCCAACATCCCCCTTTTTCTTCCTGCCACCCTGCGTGGTTTAAGTCTTTTTTAATTTACCTCCGTCCCAGTGGCCGTGTCATTTCAAAGCCCTGCCTGTCTCTAGCCTTCCCTCCCTTTGTGAGTTTGTTCCCTCAGAGTCCCGCCTTCTGACATCATTTCCTCTTTCCTCGAGGGCAGGACTCTGAGGGAACAAACTCATGAAGGGAGTGAAGGCTAGAGATGGGCAGGGCTTTGAAATGATGCAGCCGCTGGGACAGAGGTAAATAAAAGATTTAAACCCCCAAGGGTGGCGCGGTATGGCGACGTAGCACCGCAGCGGCGTCCTTGAAGGCAGGCACCCCCTACGGTGCTTACCCCGCTTACCAAGTTTGACCGGCCCTGTATCCCCTCTCTCCCACCTCTCTTCCAGCGTATAGATGTTGAGGTTTATGAGCCTGTCCCTATATGCTTTATGACAGACCGCTGACCAATTTTATAACCACCCTCTAGACTGACTCCATCCTGTTTATATCTTTCTGTAGGTGCAGTCTCCAGAATTGCATACAGTATTCTAAATGTGGCCTCACAAGAGACTTATAGAAGAACACTGTCACCTCTTTTTTCCTGCTGGTCATCCCTCTCCTTATGCACTCGAGCATTCTTCTGGCTTTGAGTGCCACCCTTTCTACCTACCTACCTAGACACCTTAAGTTCATCAGACACAATCACCCCCAAGTCCTGCTCTTCTTTCATACACAGAAACACTTCACCTCCTATACTGTACCGTAGCCTCTAGCCCAGTATCCTTTTTCCAACAGTGGCCAATCCAGGTCACAAGTACCTGGCAGAAACCCAAATAGCAACATTTCATGCTATCAATCTGAGGTCAAGCAGTGTCTTCCCCATGCCTGTCTCAATAACAGACATGGTGGGGGGGGGGGGGGGGGGAGAATTCCCAGGTGAAATATGATTAATGATGAACCCACCTTTCCCATAGCATTTCACCAATTACATTAAAAAAATAGGAAAGATCTGTGAATTAGTGAAAAAGGAAAATTGCAAAAGCAGACTCTTTTTTTACCCTGCATATCGCTGTTTTTCAGATGTCTTTGCAGTTATAAGGTATTACTGCATCTGCACTGCATTTGTGACATGACTGCTGTGAGTTATGAAATGTTTTCTGTTGGGGTTACAAAATTAATATTACCCATTCAGTATTATTTATAATGCTGCTTATGGGAAACAGCCTTTCTTGCTGGACCTGGTTCTTCACTATAACAATTTAGACTCTGAATATTTGAAAAAATAATTGCTTGCAGCTGGAGAATAACCTTCCTCCTCTAATCCTCAGATCAAACAGTGCAAAGGACCCAAAATGGTTAAGGTGCTCATTTACTGAACCACATTAAGTGCTAATGTACATGTAACACAGGAAAAAGGCTTATTGCAAAATATTTTAGTGTCTTGCAGTAGTTTGCCTGTCAGTGCATCCTGTATTGCTCATTAGCTATTTAAAAAAATATTTTTTACTGGGGGTGTGTCAAAGGCGGTGAGCCAGTGTGGAAGCATTAACCAAGTAGAGCATTCATATTAGTGAACTTGTTAATTAGGAGATAATGCAAGAGCACTTAATATCTCCTAAACAGGTGGCGGTAAGTGCTCTCACATCAACCTTTTCAGTTAGTAGACAAAGCCATGGGGCAGTTGGAGATAAGTACATAAGTAATGCCGCACTGGGAAAAGACCAAGGGTCCATCGATCCCAGCATCCTGTCCATGGCAGCGGCCAATCCAGGCCAAGGGCACCTGGCAAGCAACGTACAAACATTCTATACATGTTATTCCTGGAATTGTGGATTTTTCCCAAGTCCATTTAGTAGTGGTTTATGGATTTATCCTTTTGGAAACCGTCTAACCCCTTTTTAAACTCTGCCAAGCTAACCGCCTTCACCACATTCTCCGGAAACGAATTCCAGAGTTTAATTATGCGTTGGGTGAAGAAAAAGTTTCTCCGATTTGTTTTAAATTTACTACACTGTAATTTCATCGCATGCCCCCTAGTCCTAGTATTTTTGGAAAGCGTGAACAGAAGCTTCACGTCCAAGGATACTGAAGGAGCTCAAAGAGGTTCTTGTGTGCCCTCTTAAACAGGATGGAGTCAGTCCAGAGGGCAGCTTCAAAATTGGTTAGCGGTCTTGAACACAAAAAATATAGGCACAGGCTTATGAACCTCAACATGTATATCCTGGAAGAGAGGAGGGAGAAAAGAGATATGATAGAGACGTTTAAATATCTCAAGGGCATTAATGTACAGGAAGTAAGCCTTTTTCAACTGAAGGAAAATTCTGGAATGAGGGGGCATATGATGAAGTTAAGAGGGAATGGGCTGAGGAGGAATCTAAGAAAGTATTATTTTACGGAAAGGGTGGTGGAAGCATGGAATGATCTCCCGATGGAGGTCGTGGATTCAAGGACTGTGTCAGAATTTAAGAAAGCATGCGATAATAACGTGGGATCCCTTAGGAAAAGAAAGAGTTAGGGGTTACAGAGGATGGGCAGACTGGATGGGCCATTTGGCCTTTATCTGCCGTCATGTTTCTATGTTTCATGTTTTTATTTACATAATAGGTTCTTGGAGACTGGGGAGAGTCCACAAGGTAGGAGAGGAGCAGATGTCGTCCCTCTCCACAAAGCGGTGACAGAGAAGAAGTGGGAAACCACAGGTTGGCAAGCCTCACTTTGGTGACTGGAAAAATAGTGGAGGTGCTGCTGAAAGAAAAGATAGCAAAATTCCAGGAATCCAATGGTTTAGAAGATCTGAGGCAACACTAGTTTAATCAAAGGAAAATTAATTTCTTTGACTGGATGACCAGCGAACTGCATCAAGGGCATGCATCAAGGGCACGTGATAGATGTGGTCTGTTTGGATTTCAGCAAAGCCTTTGACATAGTTCATCATAGGTCCTTTTACTAAGCTGCAGTATTCACTAACGCGTGCTTACTGTAGCTTAAAATGCTTTACCGCAGGGCACGCGCAGGCATCCTGCAGTAACTTTGGCATCAGTGCATGCTCCCCATGTGCTAAAAAATAGATTTTCTTTTTTTAGCACTGGGGGTGGGTCATGGAGCAGAGACTAGGCGTGTTCTGCATTTATTAATGCAGCTACAATGCCACTCACTAACTGATTAGGGTGTGATTAGTGTGTGAGCCCTTACCGCCTACACAGTAGGTGTTGATAAGTGCTCATGCACTAATGGCCGTGCACTAATGGGAAAATTAGTGCATAGCCATTAATTCTACAAATAGAAAAAGTGGCCATAATACCCATGTGGTAAAAATGGCCTTAGCACATGGAAATGACCCATATAAGCACACGCTAAGGCCACCATATATGCCAGTGTTTAATCATGAAGAAGTGGAACCTGTGCAGAGTGCCAGATACAACTCTGACCACCTTGTTGGGGAGACTGAATAGACCATGGAGGTCTTTATCTGCTGTCATTTACTATATTACTATTGTGCTAATGGTGCATGACCTGAAAAAAAATTCAAAAATGCCTACAATATTGCCATGTTAGAAATGGGCTTAGTGCATGGGAAAGTCCCACATTAAAACATGCTAAAGCCCATATTCTGATATGTCTTAGTAACAGGGCCTCTAAAATAGCTATTAATCTCCTTTAACTGTTCAGAAAATAATGTTGAGTGTAAGTGCAATTAAGGGGTCCTTTTACTAAGGCGTGCTGTTAGATTTAGTGTGCGCTAAATAATAAGATGCCCATTATATTCTTATAGGCACCTTATCATTATGCATGTGCTAAATCTGTTAGTGTGCGCTTCATCTATTAGCAGGCCTAAGTAAATGGACCCCTAAGAGACATTTCTTGAATCTCATAAAACAGTAAGGGTGTCTTTTACAAAGCGCACTAGTGATTCCTGTGCGGTAAATGAGAGGAAGCCCATTCAATTCCTATGGGCTTCCTCTCATTCGCTGCATGGGAATCGCAAGCATGGCTTTGTAAAAGAGGGCCTAAATGAAATAGTTTTATTTTTTAAAGTGAAGTTTCGACTAGGCATTCATAAAGGACATGCTAGTGTTCTGGAGAAAAACAACAGTTTTTGTAGAGTATAATATCTTTCATTGGCCAAAGAAAAAATGTAGGATGTGAGCTTTGAAATGATACAGAAATCTTCTTCAGATTTTGAAAGCTAAGCAAAAATATAAACCTGTTAATTTTATTGACAGATTGGTTTAATTAGGTTAATATCTAATATTGGTAGATCCATTTTTCAAATACCACTGGAATTGCGCATGTCCTGACCTGGATATCTCAATTTAGATCTCTGGGTTCTATGTAAAATGGGGCTGTATTGCCTCTATTTTTTTAAACTGCCAAACAATACAATCTTTCCTTTATTGAGAGATGAGGGGAGGATGCGCTTGCTGCTCTGTATGTCGAATAGTGACTACATTAATCAAAGTCAGAAGAGTTTTCATTTCTGCATGAAAAAATATACCAAGCTTGATCACAGTAACGTTCAGTACAGAAGGTAAAAACTTCTTATTTGGAAGTCATGTTTTTGATTTACTACGGTATACCTTAAATTTCAAATGCATTTGAAAATATAGTGTCATTCATTGCAAACTAATTTTGAAGAAAAGCCAAATGAGTGAATGTCATATTTGAAACTAACATAGGCCTTACTGCTTTCTTTATGACAATAAAGATTTGAACAGATCTGAAGAGAATTTCTCTTGCCAAGTCAGGTGGAAAAGACAGTTGATTTGCAAATTAGCCTTGCATCCTCCCCATGGGTTCTTCCCAACATCTAAAGCAGACAGTGGCTCCTCTGTCAGCAGACCATATCCATAGCTAACACCTAAGGGTTTATTCATTAAGAGACTGGCACTATGAATATTATCCCCATTTACTCCCTGTGTAACCTTAAACAAGTCACTTAACCTCTTTCATCATTTCTTTGTGCTTTCATTAATTTTCCCCTCCCAGTATGGGAAGTGTACTGGAGCTTAAAAAAGTAATTGCAGCCTCTTTTCTAACCCCAAGGATTTCTCCCAATTTATGCCTTTGGGACACATAGCCCTAATTGCCTGGGCTAGTGTCTGTAGCAACCCCACTTTCCTGAATCCTGTTGATGCACAAGTCAAGAAATTATGGCTGGTGTAAGTGCTCCTGCCTAAATGTGTGAAAAGCAATTTTATGACTTCGTGCATACAGTTGCATGTGTAAGTGTACCAAACAGCAGTACTTACATATGTAAGTGCGCTAAATGTTATTCTATAAGGAAATGAACCTAGATTAAACCCAAACCCCAAGTATAGTAACAAGAACTTGTTTCTTGCAGAACTGACAAAGGACGTCCTTCGGCAGTTCTGTGAGAAATGTCCTTTTTACTGAATTTATCACTATGAATTTTCCTTATATTTCCCATACCTGGATGTCCGAAACTACATGCATTGTACTTGCGGAACATGCAGCTATGGGAAATATAAGGAACATACATATTTTATTGTGTATATAAGAAGAGGTTCGCACACTTGATAAGGATCCATATAAGGAAGGCTCCGCACTTGTGAACACGTACTTATCCAGATAAGGCCCCGCACACCTGACGACAGTCCATGCACGTCATGGACGTCTATGCGTGATAGTCGTCCACGTGCGGACCCATTATATATATATGCCAGGATGCCCACGTGCTGACCCGTCCATATATGGGATGGTCATCCATATATGGAACTGTAAGGATGTCCATCACGCATGGATGTCCATATAAGGCGATGCATGTTTTCCAATGGTTATTCACTGAGATAGCGCTCAGAAGAGAACCTAATTTTAGCAAAGCTGAGACTCTGTTTTTGGTGCACATCTGTCTGCGGCACCGTCGCAGTTTATTTCTCCACCATCACCACCTGCCCCCCCAGGACTGTCTTTATACGAGCCTGGAGTCATATAAGAGACAGGTTGCAAAGGTAACTGATTGTTTCCACCCCCCCCCCCCGGTCCTGGCCTATCAGGTCCCCCTCCTGTAGCAACACATATAAGAGCTCCCTCAGCAATGTAAGCACTAACTGTAGTCTGCATTCAAGGGTAATCAGTATGTGCACACGCACATTCATTAATAGAATCAATATACTAGAAAGGAAAAACATTCTCACTTCCCAACAATACTGCACACAAACGGTACTCTCTGTCCTCATGTCCACCTCAATGACATCACCTGTACCAATGTCATGTTCCCTCCCCCCCATCATCAGAGTCCCTGAGGCGAAGGTTCCGCCGCGTACGGTGGGACCACCTCGATATAATCAGGAGCTTGTGATGGCGCCTCAGGGCTCAACGTAAGTATTATAAACAGGGCACCTGTACTCCATTGTAAATGTATTTATTTAATAATGCAAATTTCATGTTCAGTTTCCATGTGGCTAATAGGCAAATAGTAAGTCATAACACCTCTGTCCCAGATCAAGGACTGAGGTTGCAGCTACCCTCCCATGAGTGTGGCTGTAACTTCCAACTAACCTCCTCTGAGATGAATGAGATGACATGCCTCACTTCTGTATCCCCCTTTCTGGGGTGGATACTGTTTCATGGTGGAGGGGAGGTGGAGGGGGCTCCTCATCCTGTTCGTCTGGGGCCTGCTGTTGTGGTGGCTGTGGCTCTTCTGGGAGGGCCTGTCCTCTGCGCATTGCCAAATTATGTGGCTTCAGCAGGCCAGGAATATCTTTGTCACATTTTGGGGGCTGTACAGGAGCTCCCCTCCAGAATGGTCCAGATATCAGAACCTGTTCTTAAGTTGACCGAAGGTGCGCTCGATGATGCCACGTGTGGTCAGATGTTTACTGTTGTAGTTCTCCTCCGACCATGTTTGTGGGTGCACTATGGGGATCATGAGCCAACTCCGCTGTGGGTAGCCTCTGTCACCTTTGGGGAGAAGCAGGATGAGAAAGATGAGTGTGTATTTTTTGGAGTGGGTATCTTGTGCAGGTGGGGGGGGGGGGGGATAGTGGGTTGTGGAGTTAGCTGGAGGGAGACAGTGCTGAGGGTTGCCCGGTGGAGAAGGTACAGTTTAGGCAGATCCATGTTGCACTTACCTAGGAGCCATCTGCCGGTGATTTCCCCTCGGTCAAACCTGCAGAAGATTCCTAGGTGCTGCAATATATAGGCATCATGGGTGGAACCTGAGTATCGGGCACACACATCTAAAATCTCCCCCTGGGTGTCACACACAACTTGCATATTGAGTGAAATGCTTTCCTGTTCCTATAAGTGGCCTCTCGTGCCGAGGGGGGGTTCTGAGTGTGACATGTGTGCAGTCAATGGCGCCTATGACCGAGGGGAAGCGAGCTATGGCGTAGAAGTCAGCCATGTTGTTCTACAGGGCCTGGGGGGTGGTGGGGAAGGTGATGTACTCAGAGGTTTGGGTAAGGAAGGCATCAAGGAACTGGGTGAGGCAATTAGAAATGGAAGCCTGGGTGAGACTCGTGTTCACAGATAGGACAGACTGGAAACTTCCAGTGGCCAGAAAAGATAGAGAAGCAGTGATCTTTAGGTGCACAGGGATGGGGTTGTTCCTATGGGTCCTGGGCTGCAGGAGAGGTTGGAGATGGTCACAAAGGTGCTGAATGGCAGCCCTATCAAACCGGTACCTAGTGAGACAGTGCAAGTCAGTGAGGTCTAGGAAACTGCTACGGGGCCTGAAAACTCTGGGGTGTGAGTACCTCCTGCGGTGCCTCCCCTCTTCCTCCAACATGTAAGCCACCTGTGCATTTAGTGCCTTCATTTCCCCCACACTACAGGTGCAATGCAGTGACACCAGTGCTCACCTCTCCCTACCAACTTGGTGAAACACAGCATCAACAAACAGAAACTGACACTCACTCTCCCACCACCGACAAACAATGCGGTCACACACAGCAGAGCCACACTGCAAGCACTCTCTGACCCATTACAAACTCTCCTGCCACATCCTCTAGCCATTCACTCTCCAAGCAGCAAAAGACAGTCTTCACAAACATACTGCAGCAGCACACAGGACAAAGAGACAGAGACAACAAACAGGTAAGGGAATGAAATATGAAGTAGGGGACAGTGAATGGAGAGGGATAGGGGGAGGGGGTGGGGGAGATAGAGGAATGAGTAGTGGTGTCTGGGTTTGGGGGCTAGAAGGGGTAGGGAAAGCTGAAAAGGTAAAACACAAAAGAGGCAGGTGAGGGTGAAAACGTTCCGACAAGGGCACACAGACAAAGGTAACAGGTACTCAACAAACTCTCAGTTTTCTCTCAAAAAAACTAATCAGCTTTCTCTCCTAACAACGATCTCGCCACTCTCTAACTCCACAAAATCGCTAATGGGTCTAAAGATGACTTCCCCCTTACCCTGGTCGCTTTTATTTCAGGTCTAACTAAGGACGCCCATGTTTCCACCCATGCAAAACCATTTCTCTAGCCGTTATACATTGGAGGCGCCCATCTCGTGACGCCACCCATAACACGCCCCCGTGGGGACGTCCTTAGATGGGCGTCCTCGCGCTGAGGACGTCCTTGCGGCCCTGTTTCGATTATTGGATTTGGACGACCTTCTTTCACAGGGACGCCCATGTGCCTTTTCTGTCGCTTTTTGGACGCCCTTCTCTTTCGAAAATGAGCCTGATAATGGAATTAGAAAAGGTACAGAGAAGGGTAATTAAAATGATAAAGGGGATGGGACGACTTCCCTTTAAGGAAAGGCTAAAGCGGCTAGAGCTCTTCAGCTTGGAGAAAGCTTGGAGAAGAGACAGCTGAGAGGAGATACAATAGAGGTTTATAAAATACTGAGTGGAATAGAACAGGTAGATGTGAATCGTGTACTCTTTCCAAAAGTACTAGGACTAGGGGGCAGGCAAAGAAGCTACTGAGTAATAAATTTATGTTTAATTTCTTTATTATTTTTCATTATATACAAAGATTAATAAATCTTTGAAGGATACACCAACTTTAAATAAATCTACAAAAAATGTAGAACAACTAACAATATTAATACACATATTTAAAAGGAAAATACGTCAGATTTAATAGTCCACAAATATGAGAGAGAATCCAAGGCTTTACCAAAGGAAGTTGGAACATCAAACAAGGAAATATAAATCAAATATGAGTAATAAATTTAAAACAAATCGGAGAAAATATTTCTTCACTCAATGAGTAATTAAACTCTGGTATTTGTTGCTAACATGGTTTTAAAAAGGTTTGGATAATTTTCTAAAAGAAAAGTCCATAAGCTATTATTAAAATGGGCTTTGGAAAATCTACTGCATATTCTAGGATAAGCAGCATAAAATCTGTTTTGCTGTTCTGGGTTCTTGCCAGGTACTTGTGACCTGGATTGGCCACTGTTGGAAACAGGATACTGGGCTTGATGGACTTTCAGCCTGTCCCAGTATAGCAATCCTTATGTTCTTATGTGAGTTCCCCCCCTTCCCTTCTATCCATGCATAGCATTCCCCCCCCTTCCCTTCCATCCATGTGCATCCCCCAGTTCCCTTCCCTTTCATCCACGTGCATTTCCGCCTCTCATGTCCATCCATGTGTAGTTCCTCATACCCTACCCCCCCACACACACACATCTGGCATGCCTTCCTGCCTCCCTCTGCCCATCCCCACCCGCTGCGGGCCTACAGCTGGCCCAAAGCTTTCCCTCTGCTGTGTCTTGCCCACATTGCAACAGGAAGTTGCAACAGAGGGAAAGACCCTGAAGTTAGCCAAAGAGAGCCTGATGCAATCACTCACTGCTAGCAGTGCTAGCCAATGCTGCAAGTCTGTAGGCCTCTGGGGAATAAAGGGAGGTAGGAAAATGATGCCGGGCCCGTGGAGGGAACAGGAAAAGGGAGGTAAGGAGGCAATACTGGATGGCCAGGGATATTTTGGGTTGGCAAAGAAGCAGCAAGTCAATTTTGGGAGGTGGCCACAAGGTGCTATTTATTTTTTAATAGATTAGTGATATTTTACCCCATTTTATTAACTTGGCTTGAAAGTATGGCAGAAGACTATAGTGTGGATGTGCTGCTGTATTTAACAGAGATAATGGGTTGGCTTCACTGATGAAATTAAAAACATGCTCATTTTTATCGTATTAAACCATGGCATGCATTGCACCTTTTGGCACTTGTTAACCTGAGCCATTAAATTAAACCTTAGTAAAAAGGATGTAGACCCAAAGAATCATTTATCTGTTTCAGAGCACCGTTGTTCAAGCAATCTGACTGGAGGCAGTCTGGGCTTAAACTCTAGCTACAAAAGCTGTGATAGCCACTAGGGCATGCTTGGAGCTTGTCATGGCTTTTGGCTAGGCTATGGTCCGGCTCATTATGCACCTCATAAAGAAAAGAAGTTATTGTCATCAAAATTAGCAGAAGCTGGAATCTGCATTCATGGACATTTTGGTTCCATTTCTGTCCCCTGGGACTGGACAATAAAGGCAACATTCTACTAGTTAAGGTAGGTGAAGGTAAATAAATAAATACTTATTGCATTTTTTAATGTACTGTATTATGTGGAAGTGATATTTGCAAACAGTAAGAATTCAGTGTTAACTATTTGTGAAATCCACTGGTTTCTTGTTTACCAGGAGCACTTTGAAGTATGCTGATGCAGATTTTTAAACAAATACACATGATAATAATAGCAAGTTTATTGTTTCACATAGTTTTTTTGGGGGGACGTTTTTTTTAATAGTTAAAGTGAACAAACATCCATTCCATATCAGTTACTGCCTAATGAGATGCACTATCTAATGTTATTTAAATAGATACTATAGGGAAGTTAGATCTAGAAAGTTCTCTGAGTTATGCGTAAAGACAAATTGGTTGATACTCAGAATGAATTAAGCTTAAATCGCCTGGGACCGCCCAAGCGCTGATGTTCAGTAATACTTAAATGGGCAGTGCCGCTGAGTATTGGCTTTAATCTCCCATTAAAAAAATGGGCAGGTGAGGCGTGGTACAAGGGGTGGCATTGGGGAAGAACTGGAACTTATGCAGGTCCTAACAATATTCAGTGCCGGAACCTGCATAGTTAACCCAGACAAGTTGGGACAGCTCAAAAGCTGTCCTAAGTAGGTTGTGTTAGCTATACAGGTCCCAGCACCAAATATCGGCCGAGATCCACATAACTTTTAAAACGATTTTTAGCATTAGCAATCCCTCTCCTGGCCCTTGATGCAGCCCCCTTTCCTTGCTCCCCCCCCCCCAGCGGATGATGGTCACAAACCCCCTCCCTGCAGAACTTTCCCCAATTCCCAACCCCCTCGGTCTAGATAGGCCCCCTGGGCCTACCTGATATTCATGGTGGTCCAGTGGGGGTGATGCTAGCAGCAGTGAAGCCCACTCATTCCTGGAGCTTAGCCGAGATTGGGTGGCAGAGCCGGTGGCGGGAGACGGAGGTGGTGCTGGGCAGACTTATACGGTCTGTGCCAGAGCCGGTGGTGGGAGGCGGGACTGGTGGTTGGGAGGCGGGGATAGTGCTGGGCAGACTTCTACGGTCTGTGCCAGAACCGGTGGTGGGAGGCGGGGCTGGTGGTTGGGAGGCGGGGATAGTGCTGGGCAGACTTATATGGTCTGTGTCCTGAAAAGGACATGTACAAATCAAGGTAAGGTATACACAAAAAGTAGCACATGTGAGTTTGTCTTGTTGGGCAGACTGGATGGACTGTGCAGGTCTTTTTCTGCCGTCATCTACTATGTTACTATGTTACACAAGTACCAGGAGCTGCGGCAAGAGGTTATAGCAGCCATTGGATCTACTATAGTCAAAACTATGCTTAGCTGTGCCTGGCTGTTCTGATAGTCTTGGTTCCTGATTCCTGATTGGCCCAGCAGGAACCAGTTCAGAGCAGCCTTGAATATTTTTGCCCTATCTCTGGGCTTGTTTCTCGTTGCTTCAGTGTTTTCTTGTCCAGTCATGCAGTAAAAAATTATAAAAACAATACAAAACACAAATTTATAAAAATGTAAAATGAAAAAGGGTGCATATGGCACAGCAAACTAAACAAAACAAAATTCTTTTTGCTTGTACATTCCTATCAGATGCTAGCATTTTTTGTGGCTGCTAGAAGTTTTACAGGTAAGTCAATGCTCAATGCCAATACCTGGCTAACTATGCAGGCATGTTAAGACTTATATTCATGCACCAATTATCAGAGATACCTGAATAACTTTTATGTCTATGCTGACTCCATTCCTGGACTACTCCAGCACCAACCAGAGAGAACCTTGGAGGTCAGAGCAGTTTCAGCAGCCCTCTCTGGTAAGTGCTACTTAATATCTACTCCCGGCCAAGACAACATGATTTAACCAAGCAGGAGCCTCTAATTCTCAGTCAAATCATGTTAATATTAACCCCCTAAGTTTTATTTTTTGAACTATATGACTATAATTTGAAGTGACTGCACATCCCTAATAAAGGTGAGGATTCCAAGAATCATCAGACTTGGACAGTCTGTGGGAAGGAAAAGGCCCTGCTCTTAATCTGTCACATTTTTGAAAATTACCAACAGTTGTATTATTCATTTAAAGATTGTGCTGGTGGCCAGTATCATCTCATGAACAACAGCTGAGTCGGCTAAATGCTGTTCGGTTGGCAGACCTATAAAATTACAGCTGCTGTTTTGTAATATGTTGCCATCGTTAGGAAAGTGACTTTTCATTAGTGTCTTAAAATAAATCAGTGGATCCTAAATCACTAGCAAATTGTAATAAACTATGAAAAAAAAAATCCCATATAGTTTATAGACACTCAGTTGTTGCAACTAGAACATTTGTCTACATTCTGGAACTGGGCTATATTTGGGATGTAATGCAGGAAATAAGCATCACTTTTTCTCTCTTAAAATTTAATTAATACATCAGGTCAAGTTTTGAACTGCCAGTCATGAATATACTGCTTCCCAGCATTTCTAGATACACTTCAAAAGTCAGGAGTCGCTGATGCTTGTGAAGCACTACCCCCTTTCAGAAGTGTGGGCTCATACCTAACCTGTGAATATTCATGTCTGCTGAAAATAATAATGGTGTTATTGTTGTGGAAATCTTCAGGGAAGCTAGCTGCCAGAGAGAGATTATTTAAAGCAGGTCCTCCCAGCACCCCCTCCCCATTGAAAAGGCTCAGAAAAAAATTCCTTGTAGACAGATAGATGCTGGCTTTTTCTTTTCTGAGGCAGCATTTCCAAGGATAAAATCTTACTTGCAAAGATCCTTATTACATGTCTGTACCCTTAAGCTGCTGAGATGACACTGTCATTTACAGGTGGTGGAGTGAAAGCAAGAAAAAGCACCAAGCCCCTAAAGTCTCAAGTCAGTGCAATCAACTTCAACTCCCAAATTGTCCTAGAAGGAGAATAGCATCGGATTTGTCTTAGGCTGTTTGGCCAAACCGGGGCACAGATGGGATAATGACTTTTACAAACAGCATTTTGATGAGAGGAGGGGAGAAGGAATCATATGTAAAATGCACAAAGGCTGCATAAACACACTGATGCCTGCAGCTGGAACAAACTAAAAAGATGTTTAATAATTTAGAACCAAGCAGGCAGGGCCTGTGCAGCTGTTGTGTGCAGGGGACCATGAAAGTCTTCCATTTGACAGCTGGCTCCATCTTTCCCCAGTTGCTACGTGAAGAAGAGAATGCAGATTTGGGATTAGCCAATCCCCGGTAACCTTGCCCATCTGCCACCTAGACCCCCAGCTCCGTCTCCTCTCAGTAGTGAAGCACACACATAAAAAAAGCCAGCCTACACTCTCCCAAACATATGTATGCATCAGTATCAGCCGTCAGCCATTCCAAGGGTCTGTTGACATGCCGCCAGTACATGGCTGCTGTCGTTTTTGCTGGAGGGCACATTTTGCATTTCACACATTTGCAGAAATACAAAATGCTGCTGGATGCAAACAATTCAGGGCCTAATTGGCTGAATGACTTCAATGTTACCTTGTGTCCCCCACCTGATTAACATAGCTCAGCTGGGAGGACTAGGAAAAGAGGAGGAGAAAGGGATTTGGAGGGCAGGTGAAGCAATGTTTGCTCATGAAAAAAGAGATCCTTAGCAAAGTCCCAGCTGAGATCCAGCAGGCCTGTGCCAGGCTGATAGCTGCTAGCAGTGGGGAATTTTTTTTTATTGATGTTTGTATTTTTATAAGCACATAGCTATAGAGATTTTTTTTTTCCTATTAAACCAACATGTACAAAAACATGTCTTGGATATGATGTTTTGAAGTGCTTGAGATTAGCCTCTTAAAAAAAATGTTCAGCTGTAATTTGAAAACCCACCCAAATATTTAGATAAGCATATTGGCACATGTTTCTTTCCTATTTTTTCTTGGGGGGAGGGGGGAGAATGTAGGGCAGTGAATGTTGGAGAGAAGCAATGGATCTCCGCTACTACTTTGCCAGCACACGTTACTCAGCCAAAGTATAATAGTCCATTTTGACAATAGCTTAGCTCATGTGGAATACTGTTTGCCAGTCTTATTGTTGTCTTTTTGCCAGTGGAATGTGCAGCAATAAGCCAGACAAGGCTGATGTGGAGTATTTTTGGGTCTTTAACTGGTAAACATATTTTATACATTTAAAGACCGTCTAATGCTGACCCTCTATTAATAGCAAAAGGCAAGAATCAAAACATGATTGATTGCTATCTGAAACTGCCATGGATAAAGTGGATAATTCCAAATCTTATGAAGATGCTTTAAAATTGATTTACTGCATGGAGATAAGGCCATTTTACTCCCATTACAAAAAAGTAATATTAATAATGTTTAATATTCTTTATTTTCTGAGGAATTTATATTGAATTCTTTATGAATTTTGGAATTTGCTATTCAGACTGGCAGCTTTTTATCATGGCTCTGCTAAAAACTATCAGGGCTGGTTTAATCATTAGACAATCTAGGCAGCTGCCTGAAGCAGCAGCTTCTAGGGGGTGGTGGCATACAGCAGCCTCTGTCAAAGCAAAACAATGGGTTTGACAGCCACCCAAATTTAAAAAATCATGTGTGTATGCCTACTCAGAGAGTGGGTGGGTAATTTCAAATAGCCCATTTAACTGGGTACATGACTTTCTGAAACAGCCTTCAGTACCTAGGTACATATGAATATTTTTCCCTATCCTACCTCTGGAGAGGTGAAATGTGGAGGGGAAAACCATGAACAAAGCCACCCCCCTCTCTCCTCAAAATCAAACTCAGTTGCACACATACGCACTCTTACACACATGCATATGCGTGGAGGAGTTGGAAAGAATTCCATGACTCATGTTCAGCTTGCTTTCTCCACTTGTTAAGTAATGTTTTGGGAGGGAACGTGTTAGGGTAACCATGATTGTTGAGTTCAATTATCACATTTTCTTTTGGGGTGGGGGAGGGAGAGAGAAAGCTGAAAGATAACTGATGGAAGTTCGGGGCTAAATATTCTCCTAGGGTATCTAAAATACCGTTGCACCTACGCTGAAAACTATACATATTTTTTCTTTTATAAATGCTCACTTTATGGAGAAAAAGATCAGGAGCACGTTGAATAAAATAGAAAATATATTTCTTTAATGGAAAGCTAGAAGGAAAAGGTGTATATATATATATATACCCCCCTCCCCCCCAAAAAAAAAACAGCTTGATGGCGCGTAAGCCTGTATGCTAGAGAAGGGGGAGGGAAAACTTCAACGTCTTCGGAGAACAGAGAAATCGCGATCATGGAGTGTGGCAAGAAGGTTGCCACAGTAATGTAAGCCTGAAGGAGAGCGGAAAAGGACCATATTCCTATTTCTTGCCTTCAGCTTGGATGCTGGGCATGTTCACATTGGACTTTTGATATTAAATGACCCTTGACGTGGGCACTGTGCGCTGAAACATGGTACTTTTTTGTGTTTTATATATCCCAAATGAAGTTATTTTTTAAAATGTAATGTTAAGATAAAATGACAAAGGGTAAAGGACTAAATTCTTGATTGTTGCAGTTGCCAGGGTCTGAATAAGTGCAACTGACATTTCAGCCATTGTGCTGTGGCTTCATACCCTGAAGAAAGCCACAGCACAATGGCTGAAAGATCGGTTCCTCTTACCAGACACGGTAAGACCCAGACAACAGCAATCATGATACCAGCTGTGGAAGTCTAAGAGAATAACTTCTTCTCCAGTAAGACATGCTTGGCTGTTAATTTTATTCAAGTGGATTAACCATTTTGTTCTCCTTCATACAACTACAAAAGAAAACCCAAAGAGGCGGCTATTCAGACCATGGGGAGTTAGACTGACTAACTCCCATGGTCAGTGCCAAGCCCAGATATTTATTGCTGGGCCAATTCCAGTGACCGGCATTGAATATCTGGTTTATTTTTGGCCAGTTTGAAGATTAATGGCTAAGTCGATATTCAGACTTACATTATTTGATGCGGCCAAGATTGGTGGATATCCTGTTATATCACTAGCTGAATATCAGAGGATAGTCAGTTAAATGCTATTTAACTGGTTACCTGTCATTCTGACTGGTTAAATAGCACTGAATATATCAGGGTGAAAGACTTTTGCATATTAACACTGTTGTGGTGCTAATTTATTTTATTTATTTATTTGGATTTTTCCCACACCTTTTTCAGTAGTAGCTCAAGATGATTTACATTCAGGTACACTGGATATTTCTCTGTCCTGGGAGGGCTCACAATCTAATTTTGTACCTGAGGCAATGGAGGGTTAAGTGACTTGCCCAAGATTACAAGGAGCAGCAGTGGGATTTGAACTGGCCACCTCTGGATTTCAAGACCAGTGCTCTAAGTTCTAAACATTAGGCCACTCCTCCCTAATGATTGAAAGCCCCCACAAAACTGATGAAATTATCACCTTACAAAATCCTAGTAAAATCATAGACCAGAGGTGGGCAACCACAATCCTCAAAGACCACAACTAATCAGATTTTCAAGATTTCCACAATGAATATGCATGCGATCTATTTGCATACAATGGAAAAGTACTACATGGTTGCCCACCCCTGTCATAGAATTTAAGTGAGACAGTTATTAAGGATGTGTTATGGACAAAATATGCCTTATTTGTCACTTAATGTGCATTAAACAGCAATAGCATGTTTTATTTTAGTGTAATGCAAGTTAATTTAAGTTACTGACATAGTAACAAGATGAAAGGATGCAAATTCATGCAAAACACTTCCCCTAGATTCTATAAATGCCACCCAAAATTGGGCACAGATCCCAGATTAGCACCCACAGTAATTGGTGAATGGGCTACAATGTTTAATTACTGGAGCTAACAAGCACTTAATTGACACTAATTATGATTTGGGGGCCAGTCTAGCTACACACTATTCTGTAACAATTGGATCGCGTGCAACTCATAAGGTTGTGTGGCCATGGGAGGAGCATGGGCAGGTTAGGGGCATTCATAAAAGTTGCGTGCAGTGTTAAAAAATAGTGGGGATCCCTGCCCAATTTTCACCAGGTTTCAGCTGGTATATGTCTTTGCGCCTAAATCTGAGCGCTGAATTTGGTGCCTAAAATTGAGTGTGTGTAGTGGTGTACTGATGTCGGGGCGGTGGGGGAGGTCTGATCCTGGTGCATGTTGCAGGAGGGGTGCAGGGAGCAGCCATGTGGCTGTCGACTCTGCTAGTTCACTGCTCCCTCTGCTGTTACTTCCTGTTCCGGGGCAGAGTGAGCAGGGAACAGGCGGAGCCGACAGCCGCGTGACTGCTCCCAGCACCCCAGCAGGTAAGAAGAATGCACCGGGGGGGGGGGGGGGGGTTGGAGGTGATGTGCCATGGGGAGAATGATGCTGCACCCGGGAGGGGGGGGGGGGGGCAGCGGCGATTCACCCTGGGTGACAGTACTCCTGATCTTTTTCTCTGCTCAATGCTATTCTATAAAGCATTGTCATCCCAGACCATCCTTTACAGAATAGCGTTGAGTGCCAAAGTATATTGGTGTTGAATTTTTGGCACCATTTATAGCATCTAGCCCTTCATTGTTATGTAAATCAAATAACACAGCTGAATTAATCCTGGAAAAATGGGGTCTATTGGGTATGGGGCAGGAGCAATTCCCAGTTATACTTGGTATAAAATGGAGCTGGCAATCCCTAGTGGTAATCTCTTGATAATACTGCTAGGAGTCAAGTTGCTATATAATGTTGATCTCAAGCTGCCTTATGCAATCAAATATTACAAGAGTCACTAACCTATGGTATTAAGATATTACAGGTTAGTGACTATTGCAGTAAATTAAGGTGCAGCAAAAGCCCAACTTTTACTTCAACTGAATAACTAACTCCCTAAGTAGTGCGCACTAAAAATAAGCGTGCACTAAACGCTATAGACTTTCATATATTCCTATAGGAGTTTCTAGCGTTTAGCATACTCTAATCATTTGCATGCGCTAAAAACGCTACCACACCTTTGTGAAAGACCCCCCTAAATTGCTAACTAGCTTTTTTTTGTATCTGCACAGCATACAATTAAACAGCATTGCATTTTCATACAGGAAATTACTGTTAGGGACTTCCTTTCATCAAACAAAAATAACTGAGCTATGAAAGTCATATCTTCTGCAAAGTTAAAAAGCTTTTTGAAGGTATATAAACCATAATTAAAAATGTCTTTCTGTCCAAATAAAAATATAAACCTCTACTTCTGGGACATCTAAAACAGTTCTGACACAAGCTAATAATTTGTGAGAGATTCACTTATATTCATTCAAAGCACTAATTGTTGGAAACATTTGGAACCCCGGATAAAAGGGGTACAGATCTTTTCACCATGATTTGACTTCATTCTACTATACAGAACTTTGCATTGCAATTAAGCAAATATTCTCACTGCCTGACTGCACCTACTGGTAACTTCTGCTGAACGAAAAGGCTGTGGCTGTGCGTTTGCTGGAAGCTTCCTTTGAGGAGGGTCTTGATAGTACCCCTGCAAGCCATGGGTCCAGCAGAGGTAGTGAGCTCGTTTAATTGGGCTGATCACACTTTGCTTCCACATTTGTTGTCACACGCTTCAAAGAATGTTGCTGGTAGCTACAATAATAGGCTGTAATCCAGATACTCTCAGCTTGTTATGAGCTTGAGGGGACATTGGAAATGTTCAGATCTGGACTGCTGCTCGGTGGAATAAAATATTCAGCAATTCAAGCAATCTTCTTTAGCTGATCTTGTATTTTTATGGTAATGGGTTATAGTAGTTAGTTCAGACTGTTGGTCCAAGAGGTGTGAGCCCTAGAGACTGCTCTTATTTATAATTCAGATCTGTTTCAGTTTTAGTGGAAAAAGGATCTTAATTGTTGCTTTGAATAACTGGATTGTTTTTCCTTTCTCATTCCTCTTACTGAAACACTTTCAGTCACGAAGGGGGTAATTCTATGTGTATGTTTATTGTTATACTTGATGTACTGCCATTGCTAATAAAAGGTCAAAGTGTTTTTCACAAAAGGAAAAAATAGTTCTATAAAGTATGTACTAGCATTTATGCACCAATTATACTCATAACTCATTAGAATAATGGCATATATGCATGTATGTTTGCACATATGTGTACCAGTGATAATATTCTGCATAAGTGCTATTCTGTAAATACACGTACATCTTATCATAGCACATATTTTACAGGTAGGCATACATATGGGTGGAGTCTGGGCAGGGCTTGGTGGGGTAGGGGGATTCACATCTACACATATAACTTATAGAATACCATGTTACACACATAACTTATAGATACTATAAGTATAACTATAAGTTATGTGCATTGGTACGTGAGCTTTCAGAATTGCTGTTTCAGTGCAGAACTTTTGTCCGCAATAATTTTGGTCACGCTGGAATTTTGGACATGGCCCAAATTATTATTCCTCTTACTGTGACACTCCAGTGCCATCTGTTCCCTCCAGTTCTCAGGAGCAGGGCCCGTTCTTGGGAGCAGCCGGATGTCCTTGAGCAGAAAGGAAATGTGGGCTGCCCCAGGTCGTGCCTGTAAGTGAGGGAAGAACAGGCTTCCTGAAGAACCACCCTCACAGGCACTGTCTGGAGCAGCCCACATTTCCTTCTGCTCAAGGACTCCCCCTCCCCAGCTGCTCCAGCTGTACAGCAGCAGTAGGCACAGGCACTGCTACCGAGAACAGGAGGTCAGCGGTGAGAGACAGTGGAGAGGAGGGGAGGGAGAGCCAGCAAGGGGCAGCCCCCATGCAGCACACTGTCCCTAAGAGAACACAAGGAGCAGGTAAGAGGTGTGAAAGCACAGGTGCACATGCAGGATGGGGGGGGGGGGGGGGAAACCTCCCCTCCCCACTGATGATGGTTGCTTTTTGAGCACTGCCAGAAGTATGTGAGCATGCTCTGTGAGAGGAGCAATAGATTTGGCCATGGCCAAAATTATTGTGGCCAACAGTTCTGCACCATGAAAGTGGCACAGAAATGCCGGTGCAAAAACAGCAATGGCTAAAAACTTCCTGTTTCAATGTGCATATCTCCAGAATTTAGGTATGCACACATCTACCAGCTCTATGGCTGACTCAAGTACCTGTGCCCAAATTATAACTAAACAGTCCAAAAATGTTTGTTAATTTAGTTAATCAGTGGAGGCAATTCAATCAATCGGCTAAACAACCTTGCACTGTAGTTCTTTTCAAACACACACACACAGAAAGTGCGTAATCCAACTAGCAGGAGCCACAACAGCAATAGCTTTCAATCACAGGGACATCACCCTATAACTTGCTATACATCTTCATAGACTCTCATACATCACGTTCTTTACTTTCACATAAGTTTTTATTCAAATGTCCCTTAATATCAATTCACAGGAAAGTTCATTAAGGGGCCCTTTTACTATGACGCTTAGGTGCCTACATGTGTCCAACACGAATCAATTTGGAACTACCACCCGGCTACCACGTGCCCTGAGTGGTAATTCTTTTTTTTAAAATGTGCGTCCGATAGACGTGGCGCTAATCGGGCAGCAATCAGCAGTGTACACACGCTGACGATTACAGCCTGGTTAACATGTGAGTCCTTACCGCTAAGTCAATGGGTGGCAGTAAGGTCTCAGGCCCAAAATGGATGCACGCCAATTTTTATTTTGTCGCACGTCCATTTTCAGCAAAAAAGAAAGCCTTTTTTGCTGGCGCGCTGAAAAATGGATCTGCACGCGTCCAATAGCACAGACCCTTTTTTCAGTGTGTCTTAGTAAAAGGACCCCTAAAATTTGTCTTGCTCTTATTCTTAATCATAAGACACGGACTTGGACCCTCGCCGACATGGACCATGTTTCACCATGCAGAATTGTTGTGAAAGTGAAATGGCATCTTCGATAAAGGCCTATTGCTCTGATGGCAGCGTGGCAAATATGGCCCATGTTGGCGTGGGTCTGAGTCCGTGTTTTATGATTAAGAATAAGACAAAGACAAGTTTTAATGAGCTTTCCTGTGAATTGATATTAAAGGACATTTGAATAAAAACTTATGTGAAAGTAAAAATTGTGATGTATGAGAGTCTGTGAAGATGTACAGCAAGTTACAGGGGGATGTCCTTGTGACTAACTACTACTACTACTACAAATCATTTCTACAGCGCTACCAGTCATACGCAGCGCTTCACAATTGAACATGAAGAAAAGACAGTCCCTGCCCAAAAGAGCTTACAATCTAAATCAGGACAGACAGACAGGACAAATAAGGGATAAGGGTAGGACAGACAGATAGGGCACATAGGGAAAAGGGACTATTGAAGAGAGGAAGACAAGATAAAGGTTACGAGCAAGTGACAAGTTAGGAATCAAAAGCAGCATCAAACAGGTAGGCCTTTAGCCCGGATTTGAAGGCGGCCAGGGATGGAGCTAGACGTAATGGCTCAGGAAGTCTATACAAGGCATAAGGTGTGGCGAGACAAAAGGGACGGAGTCTGGAGTTAGCGATGGAGGAGAAGGGTGCAATTAGAAGAGATTTGCCTAGTGAACGGAGTTCCTGGGAAGGAGTGTAGGGAGAGATGAGGGTGGAGAGGTAGTGAGGGGCTGCAGAGTGAATGCACTTATAGGTCAATAAGAGGAGCTTGAATTGTATACGGAAACGGATAGGGAGCCAGTGAAGTGACTTCAGAAGAGGGCTGATATGGGTATAGCGACTTTGGCGAAATATTAATCGTGCAGCAGAAACTAAGAACTATTGCTGTTGTGGTTCCTGCTAGCTGGATTACCTACTTCCTGTACATGTGTTTGTAGAGAACTACAGCGCAAGGTTGCTTAACCCATGTGCCCAAATTATAAGCACACACTTTTGCTGTTACACTAGTATTCATAAAGAGATAATTCCCAGAAACACGAATCACCAAGGGGAGGAAAGTAATTACGCTGACACAAACAATACTGCTCTGCTAACAAATGTTACTTATCACACAATTGAACACTGTTGAGTATCTCACTGGTGTGTGTGTGTGTGTGTTTATAAATTTATTCAGTTAAGAAAAAGTATGGGAGATCAGCAGTACATCCAAGCAGCAAAAACCACTAACTGCTTTGTTGCCACTGCATTAATGGAAAACTCCACATTAATGGCGCTATTTGGCATAAATAAATATCGTCGGTCTGCTATACAAATTGAAATCAAGTGTTCAAGGTGTGGGAAAAAAACATAATATTGCTGCTCAACATTTAGTCCATTTCGTTCATAGGTGCAATGATCCATATGAAGTGAAAGTTCAATACAACATATTGAGAGCACCAACAATGGGTACTTCTCTTGAATGTATTTAATGCAGCTCATTATTTAGTTTGATTGTTCCACCTGTGAATTAAATGAACTAAATGGAGCATTGTTTGTATCAGTATTTTATAAAGGACAATAGGTGTCTATGTTCCTTTATAGAATAGGCTTCTCTCAGGCAGCCTGTGGGTGCCTATTTGTAGATGCACAGTTAAAGAATTACCCCCTGAATGCTATAATCCCAGCTAAATGAAGGATGCACATTTGTTAATATACATTTGGTTTTCTAAGGTGCGTTAACAGGCTTGCATGAAATTAATTTAATGCACATTAACCAATGAATTAACACACATAGAAGGGTATTTTCAATATGACGTTTAAATCCGATTTTGGACGTTTTGCTGGACATTTTGTTTTATTCTATTCTATTTATTCTGCCTTTAACCATAGCTGCAGAGCAGATAACATTAAGAATCACTTCTAATTAGAAGGAAGTTACATTTACAATATAAAATACAATCTGTACCAACAAAGCTCAATTCAAAGAAAACAAGTGAGTTTTTAAGGCTTTTTGAAACTGTAAGTATGAAGTGATCTATCGAATATGAACAGGAACATTATTCCAAATTTTAGCACTTTGGTACACAAAAGAGTACTCCCAAACTGATTTTAATTTAACCTCTATCTTTTAGAACCATTTTTGGAAAAAAAAAATGCCCAAGGGAAAAACGCACAAAAACAAGCCATTGGAATGTATGGGAGGGCCAGCATTCTTAGAGGGGCATAATCGAATGTCGCCGGCAAAATAGGTCGCTGGCGATCTATTTTGGTGGCAGCGCAACAGCTGGCCAGAACCATATTTTCGAAAAAGATGGCCGGTCATCTTTTTTTTCTATAATACAGTTTAGCCCGGCCAAATGCCAGAGCTCGCCGGGTTTGAGATCGCCGGTTTTGTTTTTCAGCGATAATGGAAAAAAATGCCGGCCATCTCAAACACGGCGAAATCCAAGGCATTTGGTCATGGGAGGAGCCAGCATTTGTAGTGCACTGGTCCCCCTGACATGCCAGCACAGCAACCGGGCACCCTAGGGGGCACTTCTAAAAATGTTAAAAGAATACGCAAATACCTCCCAGGTGCATAGCTCCCTTACCTTGGGTGGTGAGCCCCCCAAATCCCCCCAAATCCACTCCTCACAACTCTACACCCTTACCATAGCCCTTATGGGTGAAGGGGGGCACCTACATGTGGGTACAGTGGGTTTTGGGGGGTGTGGAGGGCTCAACACGTAGCACCACATGTGTAACAGGTTGAGGGGGGATGGACCTGGGTCTACCTGCCTGAAGTGCACTGCACCCATTAAAAACTGCTCCAGGGACTTGCATACTGCTGTCAGGGAGCTGGGTATGACATTTGAGGCTGGCATAGAGGCTGACAAAAAAGTGTTTTATTTTAATTTTTTTAGTGTGGGAGGGGGTTCGTGACCACTGGGGGAGTATGGGGTGGTCATCCCCCATACCCTCTGGTGGTCATCTGGTCAATTGGGGCACCTTTTTGAGGCTTGGTCGTGAAAATTAAAGGACCAAGTAAACCCGGCGAAATACTGATGAATGCGTTTTTTTTCCTATTATCCGCAAAAGCCGGCCATCTGGTAGCCACGCCCATGCCCGCCCATGTCCTGCCTTCGCTTTGCCGCTGACACGCCCCCTTGAACTTTCACAGAGACGGGAAAGTGGCGATGCTGTCAAAAACGCCACTTTCGATTATACCGATTTCGCCGCTTTTGCGAGATCGCCAGCCATCTCCCAATTTATGTCGGAAGATGGCCGGTGATCACTTTCAAAAATAAGCCTGTTAGTGGACTAGCCACACAGACATCCCAACAGAGCAGTAGGGCACCCTAGGGGGCACTGCAGTGGACTTCACATAAAAGGTCCCAGGTACAGATCTCACCGTTATGTTGTATGGTGAGCCCTCCAAAACCTACCAAAAACCTACTGCCAGTCCTACTATCAGTTCATCTTACTGCTCAGGGGCACTGACATTACATGCTGGCTTATTCTCTGTGTTGACCTTCTTGAGCTGCAGTCGGATGTCACTTGTTTCCTCTAGCTGGTCTTCCTATTCCACCTCTTTATCTGTTGGTGTCAAATACCCCTTGATGTTTCTCCCTCTTTTTCTGCTCTCCAGGGTCATAAGGTGCTGATTCTGGTGCCAATCTCTCCAGGCCAAAATCCACATCCGGTTTTGGCAATGAAAATGATCATTCTGTGTGGAGGGATTGGTGTCCCCCACCTGCCTATATGATCCTCTGTTGTCTCCCTCTGTGGCCTCTGTAGGATCGGAACAGCTGGACATCAGTATAAGCACTTCCAGGCAACACCACTGGGGGGCCTTTGAGCTTGGACCCCATCACTTTCAGCTTGGGCCTCCTGTGCTTTAATAACTGGTTGGAATGCCAAGCCCCACTAGCCAAAGTACTCTTCTCATGAGTCCCACCTGTGCCGCCAGAGCAGCATTTAAGACTGCAGGCACACTTCGGCCACTGATGCTGGCTCTCTCGCGCATGCTCAGTTCAGATAGATACATATAGATATACAGGGTAGGCAAAAAAGTAACCCCCTAGAATTTTCTGCTGTTTTCTCAGTAACTGCTTGGAATTTCAATATGAAATTTTACAGCTTTATTTGTTGTTACTATCTACATTTATGTGCCAAGTTGAATGAAATTATCTTTAAACTTAGCAAAGTTACAGTCTTTTTAGTGTGACCACACAGGGATTTTCACGTGTTCAAAAATGTTTGTACAGTAAAACTACCATTATTTAAAAAAAAAAAAAAATGGGTACCAGCTTACTGCTAATGATGTCACAATGATGTAGACCTTTGTCTGGGAAGCAATGTTGGAGGCCTATCTTGAGCTCCACTCAAAGCTGCAACAATTGCTGAACTCAAGGAAGCGCTGTAGATGATCTGGGACTCCCTGCCAAAGGGACCGATCGACAAGGCTGTTAAGAACTTCCCAAAGCGACTGAAGGCCTGTATTAAAGCTGGGCGGTGGACACTTTGATTATTCACAGTGACTGCAAAATTCTGACATTTTGTATCAATTGAATGATGTTATTTTACTGTGTTTTAGCTCAAACATTTTTAACGTGCAAAATTTGCTAGGTAGTAATGCTAAAATGTCAGTAATATCAACATAGCTTAAGATAATTAAATATAACATCCGAGGCTGTCATAGAGGCTGGCATTCAAACCTGAGTTAAAGGCCTTGCTTTTTACTTAGGCCTTTGATGCTGTTTAGATTGTTCCCATGGGATTGTGCTCTGTGGCTGTATGTAGTTGGTCTTGGGGTTTTATTTTAATAACTGCTACTCTTTACTCTTAACTTTTTCCCTTTCCTACTTTATACTCTCTTATAAGAATGTTTTTTTTTTTTTTGTTAAGATTTGTTGCCTTTCCTATTGAAACTGTAGTTCTTTTCTGTTTTTTTTATTATGCTTTTATTTATTGTAAACCGCTGAGACCTGCTAGTTAGCATTAGCGGTATAGCAAATTTTTTCTTTTACAGCTTTGGGGGTGGGGTGGGAGGGGTTCAGTGACCACTGAGGCAGCAAGGAGGGGGGGGGGGATCATTCCTTTATTCCTCCAGTAGTCATCTGGTCATTTAGGGCTGTCCTTTGTAGCTTAGTTGTTATTAAAACAGGTCTAGCTCAAAAAGTCTTAGATTTTGTCCTGGACCATTTTGTTTCCATTATGGCTGGAAAATGACCAGGTTTTAGGAACCTCTAAATCCCACCCTTTACACGCCCCCTTAAGATTTGGCTGCACTGCAGACAAATTGCATAGGAAAACATCTGGAAAATGTGTTTTGAAAATACTGATTTTTACATCTTGGTGAGAAAAATTTCCAAATGTAGCTTTATGCCACTTTTTAGACGTTTTTCTCTTTGGAAAATGAGCCCCATAGACAGATAAGATAGAGTAACAAGAGCTAGATAGAAAATAAGGGTGGCTAACTTAAGGAAAAATTGCTCATGGAGTCAGAAAAGGTGCAGCTAGGGCATGTGTGGTAAACAAGTCCTGCTGCTGTAAGTGCCAGTGTTGGTGTCAGTGATCCTTTTGCATTTACTGTGTGCAAATGTTGAGACATCAGAATCAAGGGAAATATTGACATGAAGGTCTGAGTTTCACATGAGGGAAAGAAGACTGTTAGCCACAGTCAGGTGAGTGCAGATTTATACACACAAATAAGCTGTAGGCATGTCAGCTAGCTCACATTTGCTCAATCATAGTCATATGGTCAGCAGATGAAACTCGCATTTTCCCATAATCTATATTAATCCTTTCCCATGGGGAATTCAAGCTATAGTCCTCATGGTAACAAAGTTGAACTTCAGTTGCAAGGAGTTAAATAACACTATACTGAAGTCAACTATTTACAACCTTAAAAAAAGAAGAAAATGTCCTGGACGAGAGTGTCAGTGATGTTCACATTTTTAGTGAAAATGTGATCATACATGTATCAGGATATTCTTTTATTTCCAATGTTAGTATTCCTGCCCCTTTTAAAGAGTTTTTTCATGCCAGCATGAAAAGAGATTTTATGAATTAGCACCAAAAAACAAACAAACAAAAAAAACCGCAAACAAAATTAGTTTCCTTGCAAATAAATATTCCTAATGACTTCCCTGTAAAGTATATATATAGTCCTAATATGGAAATTGCTATCAAACACACTGAACAGGGGCAGGCTGACCAATCTATTAATAGGGTAGTGCTTGAGGGCCCACAGCAGTAGGGGACCCAGTCTCCTCTAACTAATAAAAGGCAGTAATACATGAAGGGTGGTTAAAGGCTCATGAGTCTTACTGCCTGGGAACCAGATAGATCACTGTTAGTCTGCACTTGACACTGAACCTGATGTTCAAAGGAACTTAGGCTTTTGCTGGCAAGTGATGTATGCATATCTTGCTTTATAGGAGTCAACTTTTCAAAATGATTGGAGGTGCTCAATTCGGCACACATGACCAAGTATGTAAAAAGGAAAACAACGTATGGCAAGGTCATGGACACAATTGGCCAGACCATATTTAAATAGACAGCACAGACTGGGAGGACTCATGGCTAAAAGAAGCATTGAATATACCACCAGTCTCCCATCTCCCCAACCTGAACTCATCCCCACCAATTAACTCCACCTCACTTTTCTCCTCCTCCCTCCCCCTTCCACCCACAGTCCATCTATATCACAGTCACATCCCTTCCAACCCAGCCTGGCCTATCCATACCACCCATACTCAGCTGGGACGATTGTTTATTTTTGTTAAAAAAAAGAAAATGATTTACCTCTCCATTTCTCTTTCAATATGAGCCTAGACTATAGGTTCTCTGCATTACAGATCTTTCTTAGACCATGGCATCACGTACTGCCAAACTCCCTCTGTTAGTACAATAACGTATTTATCCTGGTGACCATAGGACTGGAGGAGAATGGCAAAATGCCAGCTATTCCCCACTCTTGACCCAGCCCAACTAGTATAGAAATCTTTATTAAACTTAATGTTCAAACCTCTGTGTCTACAGTTTGTCTTATATCCTTTGTCTCTGCTTATTCTTGGTTTTCTCTAGTGCATTCATGTTCTTTATCTTTTATGAATTCTTTTCCAGTTTTCTCCTCATGTTTTCACTCCTTTTTACTCTATGTGCTTGTCTCTCCGTAGCCTGTCTCTCTACCATCTCTCATCTCACTTCCTTCTAGTGTCATCCCCTCATGCCACTTCGCACCTTTTTCTTAACTTCATGTCTCTTCCCTCCATCATGACCTCTCTTCCTTTCACCTTTGTCTCAGCCTCTCTTTTTTCAGTAACACAGATACACTTCATGTCTTTCAGCTCCTCTTTCCTCTGCATCTTGTGTACCCTCTGACTGTTTTTCTTTCTTTTTCCCAAATCATGCCTCCTTCTAGTTCCCTTCGCCCATCACAGCCTATGCTTACTCTGAACAACGTTTATCTTCTCAGCCTGTTTTTTCATGCACATAGCTACATTCCCAAATGCTTCCCCCATCACTCAGCCTCTTTTCCCTTTTACAAACTTCCAGATCTTTACAGAAACATTCTCTCTCCCAACAAAAAACACTTTCAATTCCCTTCACCCCTTCATAGCCCTCTCTATTCCTTCCCACAACACTACTCCCAGCCTCTGGCCTCATTACCCAGCCTCTCTTACCCTTACAACTGCTTTCTGCCTCTTTCAGCCCATCGTAGCAGAATTTTCTCTTCCTGTCAGTAACCCCTTTCAATCCTCTTCACCCCTTCCTAGACCACTCTATTTCTCCCCCACAGCTCAATTCCCAGTTCATGTCCCCACTACCCAGCCCCTTTCCCCCTTATATCTCCTTTGTTTCTCCCAACCTTTCCCAGCAGAATTATCTCTCCTCGGCAGTAACCCCTTTCAATTCACTTATGGGCCAATGATCAGAAGCAAACGCAGATGCTAGAGGCTGTTAGTGCCATACTTGTGCCTGTGTTTGCTACTGCCCCATGATCAGAGCCCCTGAGAGCGTGAAACATGCTTGTGGGCTCTGAACGCAACTAGCATGGAAATGCATGCAAAACAGGGCTCTTAGCATAAGTAGCATGCAAATGCATGCTAAACCTGTCCATCCCCAATGATCAGCGACCAGCGCACCAAAAACTGATGCGCTGGCCACAGAAAACCCTAGGAGGCATATTTTCAAAGCACTTTGGGAGGCTAAGTTCCATAGGTTTCTATGGAACTTTGGGAGGCTAAGTGCTTTGAAAATAAGCCTCTATGTCAGCTTGGAGCTGGCGTTAGAGTTCGCAGACTATTGGGGAGGAATGGTGAGCCCTGCCTAGCATGCATTTGCATGATAGCAGGCTCCCATTCTCCCCAATGCAGCAGCCCCCCCACAGGAACCCTGACCCCTCCCAGCGACAGGGGACTGGAGGTCTGGCGGACCTCCGGTACTCCTGACCCCCAGACATAGATTCAGGGGGGCTGGAGATCCGGTGGGTCTCCAGCCCCCATAAACCCCCCAGCATCCCCTCAGATGTCCCTGATGGCCCACTGGGCCGTGGGTCAATCCCCCCCACCTAGTGGTCTAGCGGCCCTTCTCCACTCCCCTACCTTCAGTTGGAGGAGGGATGGGGCCTCCCTCTTCTTCCATTGGCACCGCCTCGAAAATATCCATGCCTACCTGGATAAGTTGCGAGATATTATCCGGTTTAACAGTAGGTACTAACTGAGACTATTCATTGGGAGACAGTGGCTTAGCCAGACTGCCAATTTTGGGTGGGCCTGAACCCAAAGTGGGTGGGCACAAAATTTTCTCTCTACCCCCCCCCCCCCCCCCAGCAAAATGTAGTCACACTCAGATGCATTTGTCACACAGGGTAAAGTGTTGCTTTTCAGTGCATCAGATTTCAGACAATTTATTTAATAGCCTTAACACCCTTTTCAGTGAGCTTTCAGAGGCCAAAACCTCCTGCCTCAGGTTAGTATAATGCTGTTACGGTATCCTCTCCTGACCTAAGGAAGGAAGTATTGGTCTCTGAAACTTTATTAACACAGGTACCATATTACTTCATCCTAAATTAAAAATAAAATTATTTTCTTTACCTTTGTTGTATGGCCATTTACTTTTTCTCATTGTGTTGCTCCCAGTCTCTAGATTCTGCTTTCCTTCATTTTCGCTTGACTCTTCTGCCAGGGTTTCCTGGCCATTTGTCATTTTTCTCTCCTTTTTCTTTGCTTTCTTCAATATTTTTCTGCCTCTCTCGGTGTCCAGATTTAATTCATTCTTACTATCCATTCTTTAATTTCCTTCATCTACTTATGGCTTTTCATCTTTTTCTCACCCTTGTTCTCCCCATGCCCCTTCCTCTTATTCTCCAATCTTTCACTACTCCCCCTTTCCATGCAGCCGCTCTCCTCTTTCTCTCCCCATCCTTCCAGTGTCTCCCCTCTCTCTCCCCATCCTTCCAATAGTCTCCCCTCTTTCTTTCTGCATCCTTCCATCCAGTGTCACCTCTTTCTCCCTACCCTTCCATCCAGCGTCTTCCCTCTTTCTCTCCCCATCCTTCTACCCATCTACCCTCTCTCCTGATCCTTCCATCTATTGTCTCTCTCCCTCCTTCTAACCAGCGTCTATCTCTCTACCCTTTTCTGTTCAGTGTCCCTTCTCTCTCCACATCCTTCCACTCTCCCCTTTTTCTCTGCATTCTTTCATCCATCTCCCCTCTTTCTCTGCCATCCTCCCATCTGTTTTCCCTCTTTCTCTCCCCATCCTTCCATTTTCCCTCTTTCTCTGCCATCCTCCCATCTGTTTTCCCTTTCTGTCCCCATCCTTCCATTTTCCCTCTTTCTCTCCCCATCCTTCCATTTTCCCTCTTTCTCTGCCATCCTCCAATCTGTTTCCCCTCTTTCTCTCCCCATCCTTCCATTTTCCCTCTTTCTCTGCCATCCTCCCATCTGTTTTCCCTCTTTCTCTCCACATCCTTCCATTTTCCCTCTTTCTCTGCCATCCTCCCATCTGTTTTCCCTCTTTCTCTCCCATCCTTCCATTTTTCCCTCTTTCCCTGCCATTTTCCCATCTGTTTCCCTTTCTCTCCCCATCCTTCCATTTTCCCTCTTTCTCCTCCCATCCTTCCATTTTCCCTCTTTCTCTGCCATCCTCCCATCTGTTTTCCCTCTTTCTCTCCCCATCCTTCCATTTTCCCTCTTTCTCTGCCATCCTCCCATCTGTTTTCCCTTTCTCTCCCCATCCTTCCATTTTCCCTCTTTCTCTCCCCATCCTTCCATTTTCCCTCTTTCTCTGCCATCCTCCCACCTGTTTTCCCATCCTTCCATTTTCCCTCTTTCTCTCCCCATCCTTCCATTTTCCCTCTTTCTCTGCCATCCTCCCATCTGTTTTCCCTCTTTCTCTCCCCATCCTTCCATTTTCCCTCTTTCTCTGCCATCCTCCCATCTGTTTTCCCTCTTTCTCTCCCCATCCTTCCATTTTCCCTCTTTCTCTGCCATCCTCCCATCTGTTTTCCCTTTCTCTCCCCATTCTTCCATTTCCCCTCTTTCTCTCCCCATCCTTCCATTTTCCCTCTTTCTCTGCCATCCTCCCATCTGTTTTCCCTCTTTCTCTCCCCATCCTTCCATTTTCCCTCTTTCTCTCCCCATCCTTCCATTTTCCCTCTTTCTCCCCATCCTGATATCTGTTTTCCCTCTTTCTCTCCCCATCCTTCCATTTTCCCTCTTTCTCTGCCATCCTCCCATCTGTTTTCCCTCTTTCTCTCCCCATCCTTCCATTTTCCCTCCTTCTCTGCCATCCTCCCATCTGTTTTCCCTTTCTATTACTACTACTACTACTACTACTATTTAGCATTTCTATAGCACTACAAGGCATACGCAGCGCTGCACAAACATAGAAGAAAGACAGTCCCTGCTCAAAGAGCTTACAATCTAATAGACAAAAATAAATAAAGTAAGCAAATCAAATCAATTAATGTGAACGGGAAGGAAGAGAGGAGGGTAGGTGGAGGCGAGTGGTTACAAGTGGTTACGAGTCAAAAGCAATGTTAAAGAGGTGGACTTTCAGTCTAGATTTAAAGGTGGCCAAGGATGGGGCAAGACGTAGGGGCTCAGGAAGTTTATTCCAGGCGTAGGGTGCAGCGAGACAGAAGGCGCGAAGTCTGGAGTTGGCAGTAGTGGAGAAGGGAACAGATAAGAAGGATTTATCCATGGAGCGGAGTGCACGGGAAGGGGTGTAGGGAAGGACGAGTGTGGAGAGATACTGGGGAGCAGCAGAGTGAATACATTTATAGGTTAGTAGAAGAAGTTTGAACAGGATGCGAAAACGGATAGGGAGCCAGTGAAGGGTCTTGAGGAGAGGGGTAGTATGAGTAAAGCGACCCTGGCGGAAGATGAGACGGGCAGCAGAGTTTTGAACTGACTGAAGAGGGGAGAGGTGACTAAGTGGGAGGCCAGCAAGAAGCAGATTGCAGTAGTCTAAACGAGAGGTGACAAGGGTGTGGATGAGGGTTTTGGTAGAGTGCTCGGAAAGAAAGGGGCGGATTTTACGAATGTTGTAAAGAAAGAAACGACAGGTCTTGGCGGTCTGCTGGATATGAGCAGAGAAGGAGAGAGAAGAGTCAAAGATGACCCCAAGGTTTTGAGCTGAGGAGACAGGGAGAATGAGAGAGCCATCAACAGAAATAGAAAACGGGGGAAGCGGGGAGGTGGGTTTGGGGGGGAAAATGAGAAGCTCGGTTTTGGTCATATTTAATTTCAGGTGGCGTTGAGACATCCAGGCAGCAATGTCAGACAAGCACGCTGAAACTTTGGTTTGGATGCAAGGTGAGATCAGGGGTAGAAAGGTAGATTTGGGAGTCATCAGCATAGAGATGGTAGGAAAAGCCATGGGATGAGATTAATGAACCAAGGGAAGAAGTGTAGATAGAAAAGAGGAGGGGACCAAGAACAGAACCCTGAGGTACGTCGACAGGCAGAGGGATAGAAGTAGAAGAGGATCCACCAGAGTGAACACTAAAGGTGCGGAGGGAGAGGTAGGAAGAGGACCAGGAAAGGACAGAGCCCTGGAATCCAAGTGAGGACAGGGTATCGAGAAGTATGGTGTGATCGACAGTGTCAAAAGCAGCGGAAAGATCAAGAAGAATGAGGATGGAATATTGACCTCTGGATTTAGCCAGTAATGGGTCATTGGAGACTTTAGTAAGCGCAGTTTCGGTTGAGTGGAGAGGGCGAAAACCAGATTGTAATGGGTCAAGAATAGCATGTGAGGAGAGAAAATCAAGGCAGCGGCGGTGAACAGCACGCTCAAGTAATTTGGAGAGAAAAGGAAGGAGGGAGATGGGTCGGTAATTAGAGGGACAAGTAGGGTCAAGTGAAGGCTTCTTAAGGAGAGGTGTGACCACAGCATGTTTGAAGGCAGCAGGGACAGTCGCAGTGGAAAGTGAGAGGTTGAGAATGTGACAGATAAAAGGAATAAGAGTAGGAGAGATGGCATTAAGAAGGTGGGTGGGAATGGGATCAGAGGAACAGGTGGTACATTTTGAGGAAGAAAGGAGAAGTGTAGTTTCCTCAATAGTAACTTCAGGAAAGGAGGAAAGGGAATGAGGGGAAGGAGAGCGAGGGGAACGGACTAGTGGAGGGAGAGCTGGTGAGGTAGAGAAAGCAAGGTTTATCTTTTGAACCTTGTTGTGAAAGAATTCAGCAAGGGTCTGAGGAGATAATGAAGGGGGAGTTGGGGAGGGGGCACCTTGAGGAGAGAGTTCAATGTGGTGAAGAGAAGTCGAGGATTAGAGCCAAGAGAGTTGGTCAGTTGGATATAATAATCCTGTTTGGCACGTAAAAGAGCAGATTGGAAGGAGGTCAGCATGAACTTAAAGTGTAAGAAATCAGCAAGGGCCCGAGATTTCCGCCAGAGGCGTTCGGCGGAGCGGGTACAGGAACGTAGGTAGCGGATATTAGAAGTCAGCCAAGGTTGGGGTTTGTACGCCTTACAGGGCGGGTCATCAAAGGTGCAAGAGTGTCTAAGGCAGAGGATAGAGTATTGTTGTAAGAAGAAACAGCCTCGTTGACAGACGTGGATGGTGCCACAGTAGAGAGGAGGTTTGAAACATGGGAGGATAGAGATGAAGGGTCAATATCGTGAAGATTCCTAGATAAATTAGATAGGATAGGACGGGACTGGGAGGGAGGAGATTCTCTCCCCATCCTTCCATTTTCTCTCTTTCTCTCCCCATCCTTCCATTTTCCCTCTTTCTCTGCCATCCTCCCATCTGTTTTCCCTCTTTCTCTCCCCATCCTTCCATTTTCCCTCTTTCTCTCCCCATCCTTCCATTTTCCCTCTTTTCCCTCTTTCTCCCCATCCTGACATCTGTTTTCCCTCTTTCTCTCCCCATCCTTCCATTTTCCCTCTTTCTCTGCCATCCTCCCATCTGTTTTCCCTCTTTCTCTCCCCATCCTTCCCCATCTCCCCATCCTTCCATTTTTCCTCTTTCTCCCCATCCTGCCATCCATTTTCCCTCTCCCATTCAGGCCCACCAGCCCCAGCTCCCATTGCCGGCCACTGCTGCTTTTCCTGATGAGCAGCAGGGCCGGCGCTACAAAAAGAAGAAGCGCTCAGCTGACTGAGCTGAGCGCCAACGCGTCGCTAACCCGACGAGAAAAAATGTTTAAAAAAAAACGCGGCACTGCAGGCAGCCTCGAAGCATTGGCTGCTGGCTCTGCAGGCTCCTTCCGTCTCTTACGTCACTGCCCCTGCTTCGCTACAGGGGTAGTGATGTAAGAGACGGGAGGAGCCTGCACAGAGCCAGCAGCCAATGCTTCGAGGCTGCCTGCGGTGCCGCATTTTTTTAAAAACATTTTTTCTTGTCCTTAGCGACACGTTGGCGCTCAGCTCAGTCAGCTGAGCGCTTCTTCTTTTTGTAGCGCCGGGCGCCGGCCCTGCTGCTCATCAGGAAAAGCAGCAGTGGCCGGCAATGGGAGCTGGTGCTGGGCGGGCCTGGGCTGGAATTGGGTGGGCCTGGGCCCACCCAGGCCCACCAGTAGCTACGCCCCTGTTGGGAGATAACTGGTTATGTCCTGCTGAATATTCATGGTTAGCTACAAAAATGCTATTTAACTGGACAGTGGCCGTTTTTGACCGGTAAAATAGCGCTGACTATCAGAGGGATACTATCTATCTTCTGCTCTTGCCCTCCCCATTGTCGGCAGGAAGTGCTCTTATCCTTGGTTACAGCAGCTCCCTCCTCCCCTGAAGTCCATCAGTCAGACACAGCTGCAATAGGCTGCAAAACAACTCTCTCTCTTCCTCCTGTACCCTTTGGTCAGACATTCCAGCCAATAGGCTGTAGGGGAGCAGTAACTGGGATACAGAAACACTTCTTTCCTGTTTTTCTCTGCTGCTTTGCAGCATGGAGATTTCTGCTCCAAATTTAATAAAGTATATCATAAAAATATTGAGGGTACCCAGGCACCCACAGATCTGGCACCTATGCCTTGCTTATGCATCTATTTTCAGTGAATTTATGGATAAAACTGGCCCTTTTACTAAAGTGTGCAATTTTTGCATGTACCACATAGCAGTGTTGTTCAAAGTACTAGGTTAATATACTTAAGTAAAAGTAAAAATAAATATACATTTTATATTTGTAGAGCACCTGCACTATCAGGCACCACATGGAATGTGGTGCTGGCTCAGACAGAAATAAATAATGCTGCTATCTGCCATGTTGGTGCACCCTACCCCTTCCAACACATTCTCCCCCAATCTTTTGCACTGAGTTGCACCCCTGTTTCCACCCACACATATAATTTCCCCATCCTCTTGGCATATCATCCGGCCAGCACCCTGACACCCTAACTCAACCCTGGCCCCCAGTGAAGTCCCTGGACTCCCTTTCACAAGTCCTTGCTCATCAGCAGAAATCCCCACCCCCTGTACAAGTTTCCTGACCCCCCTACACAGAATTTGCAAGGCCCTCACAAGCCCTTCAACCCAAAATCCCCCATCTCCCCACTCTAAACCCCATCTCTCCATAAAAGCACTGTCACCACCATCACCCTACCATCTATACCCCAGTCTGCTTGAGAAACCCCACTCCCATGCTTTACTCTCTCTCCACCCCTGACACCCTCTCTGAGATCTACTCTGGGAGGGAGGGGGGTCTGGACATTTGGTAATGCAGCCACAGGTCAGCGCCTCCTACAAAATAACACCTGACCCCTATCAGTAGTCTTGCGGTACTGCTGCTAGGGGTTAATCCTTTCTTATATGAATGGATGACCCTTAGTGGTAGTACCACAAGACTACTGATAGGAACAATTACCATTTTATTGGAGATATCAACCTGGGCAGTAGCTTGGAGGGACAACAGCCACCCATGGCTACATTTCCAGAAGTCCAGATCCCCCCTGGGTAGGCAGTGGGGGGGGGGGGGGGTGGGTGGGTAGAGCATTGGGACGGTGATTCTGAGGTAGGGGTGAAGATTTGATGGTGAGGGTACTGTCTTTATGGAGGGATCAGGGGTTTGACTGAGGGGCAGGATGTAAGCTGGGGAAGGGCGAGGCGTTTGGCTTGAAGTGATGTGCTAGATGGTTAGGGAATTTGTGGTGGTTAGGCTGGAACATGTGAAGGGGGATCCGATCTGGGGGGCGGGGGGGGGGGGGGGGGTGGGGGTGTGAATGCCTTCAATACTTTGCAGCCTGCTAATTTAACCACTAGGCTACTCTTACAATTGTTTTTAATAAAACAAAAACAAATAAAAATGTAGGCTTTTTTTAAAACCTACTTTATAATGCCAAGAAGACTTAGGAGATCACCATGTCTTTGCCCATGTGTTGATTGTGTCCTTATCCACACCAAATTTTGAAGACATGTTAGGAGGACATGTTGCATCCAAGAATCTGGGTCCTGTCAGTTTTGTATAAAGCTTTATGCACTGAAACCACTTAAAACTTTTTACAGCTGGATTGTGTGAAAAAGAAATAAATTCAAATGGTTGTTTTCACTGTTGAGAGAGTATGATAAGCTAATATTTCAAAACTCTGGCTAGACCCATTTATATTTGTAATGCAAGTGGTGTGTAAAAAAACTTATGCTGCTTCCAAAATGTGTCACAGGCAGGCATGATAAGTTTTCCCATGATTTTCTTTTTTTTTTTTGGGGGGGGGGGGGGGGATTCAAGTGGGGGAGGGGAGCAGAAAATGAAATCCAGATTTGTAATTCCTAGGTGGAGAAATACGATCCTTGCCAATGTTTAAGTAATATTTCCTGTAAAACATACAAGGCCATCTGCAAATCTGTTTCCAGACGCATTTAGTAGTGGCAAGGGCAAGTGAAAGAGACAAGAATGGAGCCTGGCATTTCACCTCTGGGAGATGAAACATTAAACACAAGGTTTCTAAAAGGCACTTCCTCAGTTTTACCAAGTATTTTAACCACTACACAGCTGCAATATGTTTAACTTCCACCAGTTCATACTCTTTTTAGAACAATTATCATTTACAGTATATAATAACAAGTAAAAGTAGGAAAATTAAAGAGGTGTAATCTGTCTAAGGGTTTATTTAACAATCAGCATTTAAAATTGGAGAATTGGCGCAAGATTTTAACATGCTTGCCAATTTATTTGGATTTTACTCATGCCTTTTCATTGGTAGCTCAGTACAAACTATAGTAGGTGTTAGTTCCCTGTCCTTAGGTGGCTTATGATTTAATTCCCCCCACACCCGATATTGAGCCATGAGAATCAATGTTTTTTCTAAACACCAGCCATTGCAGTTAAAGAAACATTAGATATTCAATGTCAGTCTTTGGATACTGACCAGCACTAAATATCTAGATGCATACTTACTGGTAGGGCTATCATGTTAGTGGTGATATTCAGACCATTAACCTCCCTGATTCTATAAAAGTTGGCAAAAATTGTGTGCGCAAATTTAAGCCCGTTCCCGATTTGCGTGCACTATTTAATAGAATAAATGAGCCAATTAGTGCCAATGATTGGCTTTTTAACAAGCAATTATTGACACTAATTAGATTTGCAAAGGTCTAAAATATAAACTGATGCACACATCAACCTTTTCCTATATGAGTACACAATTCTGGAACGCGCTGCCACGCAACCTAAAAACGATCTACGAACTAACCAGCTACTGAAGACTCATTTCTTCAACAAGACATATCACCAAGATCATCACATGTGAAATCCCCACATGTACCCAGAATTATCTTACAATATTTTCTTGTTATTTTACTATTATGCTTTATCATTATCATGTAACCCAAAATCCTCTGTAATACCAATTGCCTATTCTCTTCTCATTTCCACTATTCATGATGTATTGTAAGCCACATTGAGCCTACAAAGAGGTGGGATAATGTGGGATACAAATGCAACAAAATAAATAAAATAAATTAATTAGGATCAATGAGCGTAAAGGTAGATGCGAAATCCATGCTTAAAATTTACACACAGTGCACAAAGGGGACACACAAATGGGAGGGTCATGGGTATTTCGTGGCAGAACAGGGGCATGATTTTGAGTTTCATGCATAATTACAAAATAATGGTGCGCTGTGCAAAAATTTAGGCATGGGCATTTGCACCACATTATCATATTCACTGCACATGGGTAGGATAACTCGTATATGCTCCATCTGTATCCTCCCTAGTCCCTCAGCCCTCTTTAAAAATTAGTCTTCTCAATGTGCATTCAGCACGAAAAAAACATCTAATTATTTATGACTCAATCTTAGCCCATAAATTAGACATTTTATGCATTACATAAACATGGTATACAGACACTTAGCTTAACTGAAAGAAGCCAATCCTGCGGGTTACAATTACTTCATGTGCAATAGACCCTATAGACAAGGTGGAGGCAAAGCAGTTATTTGCACACATTCCTTATCTTGTGCAGATTTCAAGGTAACTTCTCAACCACCTGTTGACTCATTAACGTTTAGCATAAGGTCCTCTCCTACATTAGATTTTTTGCTTCTATAGAAATGCTAAATAGTAGTAGTAGTAGTAGTAGTATGCTACCCTCCTCCATCATCTTCTTATTCCTTTCAAATTCTCCAAACACTGCTAACAGATCATCATATTAACTATAACGTTCCCATTATTTTAGGAGACTTCAACATTCAATTTGATAAAGCCACTGATCCCTACTCCCAAGATTTAATAACAGGACAAGTCTTAGACTTCGTCCTTTCGCATTCATCACTAACACCATCACTAGCACCATGTTCATTGGCAATTTTCCCACTACTGTGGACTGATCACTCCTTTATAACCTTTTCACTCACCCATATAAGCAATCCTCTCGTATAGCCTAAGTGTAATGTAGCAACTAAAGATTTAAACAAACTAACCCCACAATCTATTTTGGCTATCTCACATTTGGATCATGAAACTTTTGACCAACTCTCCAGCACAGAACAGATACGAACATGGAACGGATCACTCTATACAGCATATGAAACCCTAGCACTTTTGACAACACATATATCTAATAACCCTCACCAGCGTAAGGAACCCTGGCACTCACAGCAGCTTCACCAACAAAAATGCCAACTGAGACAGGCTGAACATATATGGAGGCATCAGCGATGTCTGCCCACCTTCACCATTTACAAAGATACAGCACATTCTTATAAACTGGCAATCCAAATAGCTAAAGCACCTAACAGCCATCCTATATGAAAACACTAACCAAGTCCAATCCTCCACCAATAGACCATGACATGATCCCTAATGCTCAGGATCTTGCAGACCATTTTAAGAATAAAATCTCCGCTTTGACCACTACTTTTTCACACAGATAATAATAATAATAATAATAATAATAATATAGGCCCTATTCCATCTAGCACCACTACTGTATTGCCCACTATCATACTTACTACCTTCACTATCCCTTCAGAATCACAAATACACTCTATATTAAATGATATGAAACCCACTACAGCCCCATATACTCCATATTTATCAAACGCTCTTTCAGAGAGCTAGGTCCTTTTATTTCCCAAATTATCTCTTCCTCCTTTCATTCTGGAACAGTTCCAGAAGCATGGAAACTCACTGTGCTGAAACCAAAGCTTAAGAATACTTCAAAGTCTACTTTAGATATAAATAACTACCATCCTATTGCAAATCTTCCCTTTATGAATAAGATCACAGAAACTATAATTCATTCCCAACTTCAAGACTTTTTGACAAAGACAAATACTCTCCATCCCAATCAAACTGGATTCCGACCACATCACATTACCGAGACAGCATTACTGGGCATGTCCATATATATTCATCGTTCCCTAGATAGAAATGTCTCAATCATATTATTGTCACTAGACTTATCATCAGCCTTAGACTTAGTCAACCACACTCTACTCCTAGACAGGTTTCATCAAATAGGTGTCCATGATACAGCACTTGATTGGTTCCATTCACATCTTTCTGCTTGTTCCTACTAGGTTTCCTTCAAAAATCTTCTATCTGCAGCATTTTCACTAACCTCTGGGGTCCCACTGGGCTCAATTTTATTGCCTATGCTGTTTTATATTTTTTTAGCCCCGCTTCTCACACTCAGTCAATCTTTAGGCTTTACTGCCTATGTCTATGCCGATGACATTTAGCTTCTCCACACTATAGACCATAATGACATTCATATGATTCAGAAAATTAACTGTCATTTAAGCCAAATCATGGATTGGTTACATCAACACAAATTAGTCCTGAATCCTAAAAAATCTAGTTGTGTTCTCTTTTTGAACAATTCTAATGTCTAGCTATCACACCCAATCCTTTTTGAAGCAACTATTGTCCCGCAATTATCAAGTACGAAAATACTAGGCATCACTCTTGATGAATCACTTTCTGTCTGTACATCGCTAATATCATTAAACTTTGTTTTTATAGACTTCACCAGATTCATTCTATTCGCACTTTGTTTGACCCATCAGCATTAAATATACTTATCCATTCCTTGCTACTAGTCTAGAAAATTAGTCAGGGAAACCACCATATCTTTCACGTATGCTTATTCCTTATACTAACTCTAGAACTCTCCATTCAGGATCTCATATCCTTCTAATTGTGCCATCATTCTGAGAAATCATCCATCAACATACTAGAAAAGCAATTTTCTGTATTCAAGGTCCCGATCACTGGAATAAATTACCCATATCTCTCTGACATCACACATCTCTCTAAACTTTTAAATCAGAACTTAAAACATTCCTTTTTACCAATGCTTTTCTGGAGCCCCTTACTGCAATCCAATGTGTGAGCCTTTCAGACTGAACTGACCAGACAATACCCCTCTCTTCTACATCCCCTCTTTTTCTGTCTTACCAAAATTGTAGTTCCTCTCCTCCCCTTCCTTTCCTTCTCTGTCTCTAATCTATCACTCTTTTCTGTCAATTGTTAGATTGTAAGCCACCCAGACATGCTTTTTTATGGGCAGGTGTCTTCGGGGGTAGGGGTCTTTTCTAAGTGGAGGGGGCTATGAATAGGTCATGTATGTTGGGGATGCTATAAATGAGAAGAGGGTGGTTGGGGAGGAGGAGATTGGTTTGGACGTAATTTTATAAAGAACATTGTCCCCTATAAGAAGGCTTTTAGGAGCATTGGACCAAATATATTATTGGTCCAATGTTCCTAAGGTGGAAAAATAACAACATCTGAAAGCTAGAGCTTTTATTTATTTATTTTATTTATTATATTTGTAGCCCACCTTTGCCCAAAGTGGGTAACAAGAAAAGCATATATAATCAATAAAACACAAAAACATAATCAACAATAAAAGTCATAATAATCAATACATGCTTCAGTAAACTAAACAAACCCCCCCCCAGTCATTATAATACCCCTTATTTTTTCAGAAAAGCCTTCAAAACATAATGAGTCTTCAAAAATCATTTGAATTGTTGAACATTATTACAAGTTCTCAAATGACCTGGTAGAGCATTCCACAATGCTCACATTTTCATTTCAACATAATGATTTTTTTAATTTATTTATTGCGCTTGTATCCCACATTTTCCACCTATTTGCAGGTTCAATGTGGCTTACAAAGACCTGTCATGGCAGCGCCATTCCAGGGTAAACGATACAGTTGGTGTTACAAAGAAATTAAGCATGGTAAAGAAGTACTAGTAAACAATTATAAAAAGAGGCGTTCAGAATCAGGGTAGTGTGGTGAGGTGTTATAATTAGGCTAAGGATTTTCGTTGCAGAGGGCAAAGATTTTGAGATGTTTCTGTTCTTAACATTCGTCTAGGTCTATTCATTTTCAGAACATTACAGACGTAGATAGGAACAGTTCTATAAATACGCTGATGAATCAGTACAAGCACCCTAAACAAAAATCTATACATTACATGAAGCCAATGAAATTATTTTAACACTGGAGTAATATGTTCTGACTTTGGTACTTCAATAATTAACCGAGCAGCTGCATTCTAGATGACCTGCAAAGCCTGGAGCCGAGAAGATGATATACCCCAAAACAAGGAATTGCAATAATCAATTTTTGTTAGAACCAGGCTCTGCACAATTGTCTGGAAATCATAAGGTGTTACCATTGCTTCAATTTACTCAAAACATTAAGCTGAAAAAAGATGTTGAAATTACATGATCTACCTTTTTTTTACATTGTTACGTTATTGTCCAAAACAAATTTTAAGACTGTAAACAAATGGCTTCACAACAATCTTTTCACTTCCAAATTCAAAAATTGTCAACAATGATACATCAATAGTTCATCCCCATACATTATATCTGTCTTAGCAAAATTCAATGACAATTTATGTTGTCTTATCCAATCAACAATCTCATCTAAAAATTTATTTAATTTCAATGTTGGATCATAACAATGATTTTCAAGTGGAAAAAAGAACAGCACATCATCTGCATATCCTATATAATAATTCTCACCACCAACGTTCTAATGTGTCTGCCTGTGTCCGTGGCTCCTTCAGTGTTACTGAGCTAGGCTCCTTAGCCAGGCTGACGTCACTCACAGCTGGCTGTTGGCTCTGCAGCCGCTCCTCTCGCCTCTCACGTCACTGCCCCTCTCTCTGAGTCACTGAAAGCCTGATCCAACCCCCCTCCCGCCCTCCCCAACCACAAACTGGCACATGCAGATTTGACAGGAAAGAAACACAGCAACTGAAACCGAAAAGGCTCGAGACTTCGTGACTCCCTCCCTTCCTCCCTCCCGTCCACTGCCAGCCCCCCTCCTTCCAAATTTTAGAAGTCTCACTTATCCAGTCGGGGTTACGGCAGACGGCAGCAGCTTTCTCAGCTCTGGTTCCGCCCTTGCAGAACAGGAAATGAGGGTGGGACCAGAGCTGAGAGAGACAGACGGGCCGAGCCTGCAGGCCGTTTACCGCTGCTGCTGCTGCTGCCGCGGTCCGCTGTAACCCCGACTGGGTAAGTAAGACTTCTAAAATTTGGAAGGAGGGGGGCTGGCACTGGACGGGAGGGAAGGAGGAAGGGAGGGATGACGACCCTGGAACTGGGAGCGAGGTGGGATCCTGGAACTGGCACGAAGGGAGGGAGGGGGGTCCTGGAACTGGGAGGGAGACCCTGAAACTCCCAGCTGAATGGAAGAACTAGAGTAGACAGATACCTCCATATTCTATATAGCACCTAGAGATCTGCACTGAAATCCAAGTGGATTCTATAACAATGCGCGTAACTTAACAAGCTAATGAGTGCTGATAACAGCGCTTAACAAGCAATAATGAGCACTAACTGGTACTAATTAGAATATGCACACACAACTCACTAAATGTAATCTGTAACAAAGTGTGCTGAACTTCAAATGCATGCACGCAGAAAGAGGCATGGTTATGGGCGGGGAAATGGACGTTTCATGGGCATCTCGAAATTTAACAGAATTTGGCACAGTGATATCTGCCAAAAGGACAGAAGAACAGTAACCCTTGCAGTCACACAAATGAAACAAACACAGCGAGGGTGACAAGGGAAAAAGCAGCAGACGATGTCCAAACAATTGCCTTTATTGTAGCATCCAAAACTCGACACGAGTCATGTTTTGGCCTGGAAAGGCCTTCCTCAGGAGTATTTTATTGGATGTATGATGATTCTTAGGTTAGGCTTAATAAAATACATGTAATATCTGAAAACTTGCTGCTTTCTTCTGAAAAGACTGGTGAACGCTTGGACTCTCCAGAGTGCAAACTGGGCCATATTCATGCTGGGATTTATGCCACGTTTTCGTTGTTGTAAATGGATGTGCATAGCTTTAGGTGCTGAGATATCAACTAAGCATAAAATATGCTTAGTCTGCACTGATTTCATTGCAGAGTTTTTAGGTACCGTGTATGGAATCTCCCTCATAGTGCCAGCAAGGTCATCGGTCAATCTGTATATTCAGTGCTGCTGCCTATATGGATAGAAATGCTGAACATTTGGATTAAGTTAAGCACTGGCACTAGCATTTAACCAAGTGATTGTGCCAGATGAATATCTGGTTCTGTTATGTTTTTAGTTCAATCTCTTTATTAACAAAGAAAACTAAAGCAATACAACCCCCTAACAACCTGGGGTTATACAAACAAATTACATTGTCCCATATTACAAATAAACTGAGATTTCATTCAAAATCACACCTTAGCATGTTGATATTACAAATCTAAAGGAGCACAAACTTTTTTAAATATTGTGAAGCTTTGCCTTTTAATCATAAGAACATAAGCGTTGCCATAATAGAAGAGACCAAAGGTCCATCAAGCCCAGTATCCTGTTTCTAGTAGTGGCAAATCCAGGTCACAAGTACCTGGCAAGATCCCAAAAAGTAAAACAGATTTTTTTTGTTGCTTATCCTAGAAATAAGAAGTGAATTTTCCAAAATCCGTCTTAATAATGGCTTATGGACTTTTCTTTTAGGAAATTATCCAAACCTTTATAAAACCCTGCTAAGCTAACTGCTTTTACCACATTCTCTGGCAACAAATTCCAGAGTTTAATTACACATTGAGGTGTCCTTTTACCAAGCTGTGGTAAAAAGTGCCTTTCGGTACCAGCAGTGGCTATTTTCGCACGCATCAGGGCCCTTTTTACTGCAGCAGGTAAAAAAGGCTGAAAATCAACATGCTTTTACCACATGGCCATGCGGGGGGGGGGGGGGGGGGGGGGATGGCGTATTTACTGTCACCCATTGAAGTGGCGGTACGGGCTCCTGCGATAACCTGGCGGTAACCAGGCAGTGCCACTACTGCCAGATTAGCGCTGCACTAATAATTACAGAAAAGTTTCCATAGCACTAGAAATGGTGCATGCTCGAGGCAGAACTACCGCTGGTGGCCACATTGGGCTGGTGGTAGTTCTGGGTTGTCGCATGGCAACCTTTTAGAAAAATGGCCCCTGAATGAAGAAATAGCGACTGACTCACCTTCATCCACATGTTCATTTACCTTATTAGACTGGTGAGGCAACATGTCCCTTGACTATATCCATGTTGACTTTGTCTCATGAATCCATGCTTATGTATATGCTCTATAATTTTTTTCTTTATAATAGTCTCTACCATTTTGCCTGGCACTGACATCAGGCTCACCAGTCTATAATTTTCCACATCACCTCTCCACCCTTGACCACCGTCCAATCTTCTGGTACCATGCTTGATTTTGGTATGGATAGGCTATATGGATTGCTTTTACTAAGGGGTGCTGAAAAATGGCCTGCGGTAGTGTAGGCATGTGTTATAGATGCACACAGAATCATTTTTCAGCGCACCTGTAAAAATGCCTTTTTAAAAATTTTGTCCAAAAATAGACGTGCGGCAAAATGAAAATTGACACACGTCCATTTTGGGTCTGAGACCTTACCGCCAGCCATTGACTTAGCGGTAAGGTCTCACATGTTAACTGGGCAGTAAGGGTCTAAGTGCGTTAAATGCCTTTTACCGCCCGGTAGTGCCGCGCACCAGAAAATAAAATTTATTTTCTGACACACGTAGGGGACGTACGCCAAAAATGAAATTACCACCTGGCACACACTGTAGCCGGGCACTAACTCAGAATTGGAACGAGTTGGGCATGTGTAGGCCCTTACATGGCTTAGTAAAAGGGCCCCTATGTTCTTTATCTGCCATAATTTTCTTTGTTTCTCTGTTTTTATTTTTTTTGTCAATAAATTCAGTCAGTAGTGTAGCCAGACAGCAGATTTTGGGTGGGCCTAGAGAAAAAGTGGGTAGGCACCAACCCCAAATTTTATAAATGGCAGTGAAAATTGTGCATGCAAATTTGGGCACATGCCTAATTTGCACACGAACAGTAATTGAGTAATGAGTAATTTAGTGCCAATAATTGTGTACTAACAATTATTGGCCCTAATTGATCATTTAAATTTACGTGCAGATCTTGCTAGGTGCCATTCTATAAAGATGCGGGTGTAGATTTTTCAGCATGCAACTGGAAAAGGGGTCTGGCCATGGTACAGACATGGGTGGGTCAAGGGCATTCACTAAAGATGCACACAGTATTATAGAATATGGGAGATCCACGCCTAGTTTAGGTGCAATGATTTAAACCAAGTTTTAGTTGGTGTAAATCCTAGTACCCAAAATTGGATGAGGACCCTGGCTCTAAACACTATTTTGTAAACAGTACCATTTATAAAATAGCGCTCAGAGCTCATTTTTTCAGTGCCCAAATCTGGTTGCCATTTATTGACTCCCATGTGGTTGTAGAGGAAGTCAACTGTTGACTTCCTCTACAGCCCCCTCACTGTCTGCCCCTACCTCCTATTTCACTTTAAAAAATACCTGAGCTGGTGGGGATCCCCAAGCCCTGTCAGCTGAAGACCTCCACCCTGATGGTGCCGAGAATGCTGCTGACCACATGGGTAGTCAGTGCAGCTCTTTGATCTGCTGACAGTGGCACTTGTTTAGTTTTTGTACACATGCCGAAAACTGAGCATGTGGGTGCCAGTGTCATGACTCAGCTGGCACCAACTGCTGAGGTGGGCAACAGCATTCTCAGCACTATCGGAGGAGGAGAAGTCCAGCTGTCAGGGGATTAGGTGGGCCTGAGTGACTATACCTCTAGGTTGAGTGAGGAAAAGTAAGAAGACAGATATTTTGAATTTTTGCAAGTTAAACAAAGTACTCACATTCCATCATTGGTTTAATTATCAAATTAAAAATCTATGGGGAATTTCTGTTTGGAAGTTTACTTTAAAAAAATCTTTACTTTAAAATCACTTGATTACTCACCTCACTCTATAAAGCTCGAGCTTCCAGATTGAAGACACAATGTACCTGTAGGTCTGCAAGCCTCTGGCAACTTAACAATTCCCCATACAGGTGAAAACAGTGTGATTGCCCTGTTGGTCTACTTTAAAAATTAATAAAAACAAAATAGAAAAGAAGATAAAGTGCTTCTTTTTTTTATTGGGCTAATGTATTATATTTTCTTTCTAGTTTTTGGAAGCTAAACCGTACAGGTCAGTAGCAATGGGGTTGACTACCTATGCTCAGTTTAAAGTGATATTTAGCCTTGATGGTCAATATTTTATCTAAATATTGGCCACCACAGTGAAAGTAACACCGGATATTCAGCATTGGTATCCAGTTACTAGCTGGCGTTGACTATCTGGAATCAGCACTGACCAGTGGGCTATCCGATTAGTGGCTGTATTCAGATTGCTAAGCAGATGGAATCAGAAAAACCTTTTTGCTTCCCTAACTTTGTTAAATAAAAGTATTTAACCATCACTGGGGCATTTCAAAATCTTGGTGTGAGTTATAGAACATATATGGATGATATACAGTTTTTCTTCCCCATTCTGGAGACTATGGATAAAACATCAGAAAAATTAAAACTATGCTTAGAAAAAGTCAATAAGTGGATGCAGGTAATTGGGATGGTATTGAATAAGACGAAGACTGAACTGATGTTGGTTGGGAGGAGGGGCTACCGCTACTCCAATTGGTTTGTAGTATAGATGGGGTGAGTCTTCCTGTTAGGCAGCATATTAAATGTTTGGGAGTGGTTTTCGATAACTACTACTACTACTACTATAAATCACTTCTATAGCGCTACCAGTCGTACACAGTGCTTTACAATTGAACATGAAGAAAGACAGTCCCTGCTCAAAACTGCTTACAATCTAAATCAGGACAAACAGACAGGATCAATAAGGATAAGGGAAGGACAGACAGAAGGATACATTTAACGATGCAGAAACAGATTGAACAGGTAATATAAAGCTGATTATATTACCTGTTCAATCTGTTTCTGCATCGTTAAATGTGTCCTTCTGTCTGTCCTTCCCTTATCCTTATTGATCCTGTCTGTTTGTCCTGATTTAGATTGTAAGCTCTTTTGAGCAGGTACTGTCTTTCTTCATGTTCAATTGTAAAGCGCTTTTGTTCAAATGTGATTGATTAGTAGCTTGAGTGTTATGTTGGATACATATTTATTATTTATTTTTGGTATTTTTTTTTTTGTTACATTTGTACCCCACACTTTCCCACTCATGGCAGGCTCAATGTGGCTTACATATACAGGTACTTATTTGTACCTGGGGCAATGGAGGGTTAAGTGACTTGCCCAGAATCACAAGGAGCTGCCTGTGCCTGAAGTGGGAATCAAACTCAGTTCCCCAGTTCCCCAGGACCAGAGTCCACCACCCTAACCACTAGGCCACCTCCTCCACTGGTACATGTATACCCCACATTATCCCACAAAAGCAGGCTCAATGTGGCTTACAATATACAAATGGTACAATTCAGGGAGGGAACGGATTCAATAAAGTCAAAGGGAGGGGTAAGTACAAGTGGATAAGATAGGGATGAGGAAGACTAGGGTAAAGCATTGGCAGTGGGGTAAGCATTCTTGAATAAAAACGTCGTTAAGGATGCCTTGAAGAGCTGGTGGTCAACAGTCTCTTTCAGATGTTTTGGTAGAGCATTCTAAGATTTCGGACTGACGTATGAGAAGGTTGATGCATAAAGTAATTTATATTTAACATTCCTGCAACTTGGATAGTGTAAATTGAAGTAGGTTCGAGCAGCCACAGAAGCATTTCTGGAAGGCAGATGAATCAAATCTAGCATGTAAGCAGGGGCTTCCCCATAAATAATCTTGTGAGTCAAAGTACAGATTTTGAAGGTCAGACGGTCTTTAATGGGGAGCCAATGCAGATTAAAACGAAGAGGGGAAGCATGGTCAAAGCGTGACTTGCCCAATATTAGCCTTGCAGCAGTGTTCTGAACTGTTTGGAGTTTATTGAGGAAACTCATGATTTTTGAATGCTAGTATAAATACCTATATTGACAAGAAATGATTATTGCAATGCATAATAGTTAGGCTTAGCCAGGAGATGTTGGACTGCCTTGCAGAATGTAGCGGTAAGATTGATTGGCTACCAGTGGAAATTAGGGTGTCTTTGAAGGTGTTATACACTATTATATAAAATAGTTTGTTGTACTGTCCTTTTTTATTTGTCACAACTAATCCAGTTATATAGACACCAAGACAACTTCGATCTGAGACTTCACGAAAGATTTTGATACCATCCTTCATAGGTATACACTATGCAGACACTAGGAAAGCCACATTATTGTTGGATCACTGCTTTGGAATAAGGTACCAGGGTACCTAAGGCTCAGAACTTCTATTTAGCAATTTAAGGGCCCTGTTTATAAAGGCAAGCTAGCATTTTTAGCACGTGCTATAAATTAGCGCATGCTAAACATGTAGATGCCCACAGGAATATTATGGGCACCTACACAGCGTGCGCAAATTTTAGCATGCTCTAAAAACACTAGTGGGCCTTTATAAACAGGGCCCTAAGATCTTTGAAGACTCATCTTTTTGTTCAGGTTTTCTCCTCTACGTAATGCTGCAAGGTGTTATCAGGATATGTGTAATTGCAAGTACTGTAAAAAGATTTTTTTTGGGAGTTCTTATGTTTTAACTAATGGATTGGTAGATGGTGGTTTGTATTTTTTTCCAATGTAAACCGTTTAGGTTTAAGCAGGTTAGAAATGCTTGAAATAAATAAATAAATAAATAAATAAATAAATAAATAAATAAATAACCAAGTAGCTATCTGGTTAGTGATCTGAATACCACAAAGATCAAAACATGTAACAACCTCCAAATATACCCAGAAACGTCGTAACGCGTCTAATGTCTTATAATGTCTTCTGCTATACCACTATCTTGTATTCCTAATGTTTGTAAATGTCTTCTGCAATACCACTATCTTATATTCATGATTATGTAACCCAAAATCCTTCTGTAAAACCAAATGTATATCCTCTTCTTATTTCCAGTATCCATGATGTATTGTAAGCCACATTGAGCCTGCAAAGAGGTGGGAAAACGTGGGATACAAATGCAATAAATAATAATAATAATAATAATAATACTGATGATAACTACATAACATTTAACTCTGCTCACAGACCACCCTGGCACTGTCTTGTTGTTAATGATAAGATGAACCGGAAATGGATGGGTTGCTTATGTTTGCTTATGGTAGGTCAAGTCGTTCGGGTAAATCTGTTTGAATAGATGGGTTTTCAATAGTTTCCTAAAGGGAAGGTACTCACTAGTTGATCGAATGTATCTGGGTAAAGCATTCCAGAGTTGGGATCCCAGGTAGGGGAAGTTAGAATATTCCTCTCACTGGCTCTTATCCAGTTAATGTGGAGCAAAAGAAAAACATGTAGGCCTCAAGAATGGAGTGAAGAGCAATCTTTGTTCAAAGACCCGACATGGGCCGTGTTTCAGCAAATGCTTGCCTCAGGGTTCTTTTCCACTGTCAAAACAAAACAACTTTGTTGCATAATATAATTTGACAGAAATTTAAAAGAAGGAAATAAGCAGTTGTTAAATCTCCAAGCTTCTTAAGCCTGTGCCGCCATGACCACATAACACCAGAGAAAAAGGGGGTCTCAGTCTCTTTAAGGCATTGAAACCATCAGAATATTCCAGGATCAGCCCTCTGGCAGGGACAAGTCATCACTCTCCCATTGAGTTCCTCTGCTTTGCTCGGTCTTTTCCAGTTAACAACACCTGCTAACTGGCTGAGTGCCTTTGAATATCAGCCTGTTTTGTCATGGCCTCATTCTATTTAGTGCATAGGTGTTAGCAGTACATAGGAGCTGCAGATTTATGAGTTTCTACGATGCAAATACTCATCAGGTGCACTTGGGGCTATTTTTAGTGCCCACTGTGTGATGTTCTAGCAAGCGTGATAAATTTTATATCATGCAAGCAATGTTCCCGCTAAGCTGTGTAGGGGTCCTCCAACTGCATTGCTGCCAGAGGGGTGTGATGCTGCAATAATGTATTTTCAATCACTAGGGGGTCCTTTTACTAAGGTGCACTGAAAAATGGCTTACGGTAGTGTAGCCGTGGGTTTTGGGCGAGCGCCGATCCATTTTTCAGTGCGCCTGTAAAAAGGCATTTTTTAGAATTTTTGCTGAAAATGTACGTGCGGCAAAATCAAAATTGCCGTGCATCCATTTTGGGTCTGCAACCCTACTGCCAGCCATTGACTTAGAAGTAAAGTCTCACACGGTAACCGGGCGGTAATGACCTATGCGCGTCAAATGCCACTCGGCGCATGCCCACTGCATGCGTCCAGAATTAAAAATTCTTTTTCGGCCGTGCATATCGGACGCAGGCCGAAAATGAAATTACTGCAAGATCCATGCTGTAGTTGGGCAGTAACTCTATTTTGGCACACGTGGGCACATGTAGACGCTTACGTAGCTTAGTAAAAGGGCCCCTAGGGCAGGCAGGTCCTCTGGAGTCCTTCATATCTTGCTGGCCCTTGCTATTGAAAATGTGATATTGAAACAGCACCCCCACATTGGCAGGAATATAGATGGAGGACTCCCATGTAAGCTCGTTTAGGGAGTAATTCTATAAAGTATGCACTAACATTTATGTGCTGATTATTGTACAAATCATTAGAATACTGCTATATATTCATGTATGTGCACACATATAATTTTGCCATAATCGAACGGGGCACCCAGGTTTTCCTGAAGGCATCCTCGCAGGACGTCCTTGGGAAGGGGTGGGGAAACCCATATTATCGAAACAAGATGGGCGTCCATCTTTCATTTTGATAGTACGGTCGTGGACGTCCTTAGAGATGGTCGTCCTCGGTTTTCAGCGATAATGGAAATCGAGGATGCCCATCTCAGAAACGACCAAATACAAGCCAGTTGGTCGTGGGAGGAGCCAGCATTCATAGTGCACTGGTCCCCCTCACATGCCAGGACACCAACCGGGCACCCTAGGGGGCACTGCAGTGGACTTCAGAAATTGCTCCCAGGTGCATAGCTCCCTTTCTTTGTGTGCTGAGCCCCCTAACCTACCCCCCCAAAACCCACTCCCCATAACTGTACACCACTACCATAGCCCTAAGGGATGAAGGGGGGCATCTAGATGTGGGTACAGTGGGTTTGTGGTGGGTTTTGAAGGGCTCACATTTACCACCACAAGTGTAAAAGGTAGGGAGGATGGGCCTGGGTCCGCCTGCCTGAATTGCACTGCAGTACCCACTAAAACTGCTCCAGGGATCTACATACTGCTGTGATGGAGCTGGGTATGACATTTGAGGCTGGCATAGAGACTGACAAAATATATTTTTTAATTTTTTTTTTTTTAGGGTGGGAGGGAGTTGGTGACCACTGGGGGAGTAAGGGGAGGTCATCCCCAATTCCCTCCAGTGGTCATCTGGTCAGTTTGGGCACCTTTTTGAGGCTTGGTCGCAAGAAAAAATGGACCAAGTAAAGTCGGCCAAGTGTGCGTCAGGGACGCCCTTCTTTTTTCCATTATCGGCTGAAGCCGGCCATCTCTTAACCACGCCCCTGTCCCGCCTTCAGTACCCTGCTGACACCCCCCCCTTGAACTTTGGCCGGCCCTGCAACGGAAACCAGTTGAAGCCGGCCAAAATTGGCTTTCGATTATACCGATTTGGCCGGCATTAGTAGATGGCCGGCCATCTCCTTCGAAAATAAGCAGGATAGGCACCTATGTGCCTTTGTTAAAAGGCCCCCTAATGCATATTTTACAGCTAAGTGGAGTCTGGGCAAAGCGTAGGCAGGACTCATATTTATTCATGAATATTAAAAGTTATGCGCATATCTCCGTCATTTAGGCGCAAGCACTTCCGCTATCTCTATAATTGAAAAGCGCTTGTGCCAAAATTATATGCATGCGCTTTATGCTTATGTTGATATTCTGTAGACACCTAGGCTTCTACAAGGCATCTTCAGGGTGCCTATTTATAGAACTTTATAGTTCTATAACTATATTTATAGTTCTAGAACTACTTCCGTAGTGCATAGGCATTTCATGCTGCTACTGTGATGAAATGTTTAATCTGAAACAAAACTGAAGAAACTGAGCTTTAAGGGCAGCACATGGATTTAGTGACCCTAAGCATCTGATGCCGGTTATAAATCCTGATGCATTTTGCTCAGAACCATCCATTTTCCATCAATTTCTTTTGGTCTAGCTATGTGAAATGATAATAGTCAACTCAGTTCTCACATTAAGTCAGAAGGAACCATCAAGGCTGTCAGTTTCATTTTTTTGCAAATAAAAAATGCACTTCATAGAAGAAATCCATAGATTACCTCTGAATTATAAATGAGAATTGGTATTTTGTAAGATACAAATAGGGAGCGTACTCAATAATGTCAGAGTCCAGGTTTATCTCGCTGGTCTGCAGTAACCACTACAGTATTAGGGTCCCTGGAGATCCCAACATTCTCATGAGATGACTTCAGAATGACATTACTGCTATCACATATCCATTATATATATGCTTTCAGACAAGTGGAAACATTTTCAGAAAAAACAATCAGGAGTTCTTGGCTTGAAAACTCAACTCTGTTGTCAAGGCACACTGACTGGCCTCTAAAAGAACTTATTCAGTCCACACAAGTATATTGTTTTTGGATTATTGGAAGGAAAATAGAGCTGCTATCAGTCTAATATTGTTTGCCAACAGTTTTATGTGGCAGCCGATTTAAGTAGAAAAAAGTAAACAGAACAGCATAGAGTGATTTTTTTTAAATTTGACTTTTTTTGGTGCCTTTAGATATATTTTTCTCTTTACAGTGAATATTTGTTACATTTTTCTGCTATAATGTGATCTTATTTCATTATTTGAGGAACAAGGCCATCTAACTGTTAAAGACAGGTGCAAAGTGAAGAGTAACCAAATATAAATGTTAAATACTGTGATTTACAGCTCCACTCATTAAATGTCTTCCTTAGAAGGCATATATTTAATGGAGCACAGGGGACCTTTACAATGGGTCAGAGATCTAGCCCTACAAGCTGGCATGGTGTAGCAGTTTTCTTCCATGTATGTTAAAGTGCTACAATACTAAAGCAATTCATCAGAAAATATTGGCTTCAGTAATAAAACATCTCGGCAGCTGATAATGCAGGCCACTGCTATGCAGATGGAGAATGCCCATCCGGAGCATCCCATCACCCTTCTTTATTCAGCTGAAAAATTCTGAAGCGTGCTTGATCATTTCAGACCAACTGCTTCCTCTGAAAGCGTTCCACTTTTTAGAAGCCTATCAAAGGAATTGGTTCTAGGTCCTACTTGAATCTTGCAGGATATAGTCGATTCCTTTTTAGTTTTTGTGCTCTCAGTGGGGTTCACCATGTTAGCCTTGATAGCTTCTTATCGTGAAAGCACATGACATTCCAATCCCACAATTGGTATGTTCTGCATCACACTTTTACAGTTAGAAGCATACAAAACAATATATGCAAATGTATTTAACTAAATAAATAAATAGCTGTTGCCTTTGTTTTCTCCATGTACGAATTTTTGTACACTAAGAGCTAGATTTACAAAAACACATCAGAGCATGCTACCATGCATTAACAGGCATACAATTTATCACAGCGTATATTTTATGCAATGGGTCCTATTTAATAAAATACATGCTAATGGTATTAGTGAGCAATAATGTGGTAGTACACTTCAGTAATTCTAGCCCTAATTGAATAATAACGACTGTATCTTTCGTCACAGTAACAACTATTTCATTATTTATTTCATTATATTTATTTTAAAACACTTCTAGTCAAATATATTTAAAAAAACCTAAGGGGATCTTTTATTAAGCTGCGGTAGCGTTTTTAGCATGCACTAATGATTAGCACAAGCTAAACGTTAGAGATGCACAAATATAATCATTAGCACACACTAAAAACACTACCACAGCTAAGTAGAAGACCCCCCCTAAGTGCATTACAACCTAAATACACAATAAAATAATCAATTTACTTGATACAAATCCCCCCTATTCTGATTCCTTGTGTATATCCTGTCTTGTACACTACAATGCAAGCCAACAGAACTCAAATTAACTTCTACTCAAGAGTGTTTCTGATTGTCTTGTTGACTCAAATGTTTTGTGAATTGAATATCCACATGAAGATGCTTGTTTTCAAACATGATCTGGTTCCAGAATGTAAACTGGCGTTTTTGTGAAAAGTCTATAAATATTTGATATGTATCTGTCTTTAATTAGGTCGTAACAGTATTAAAGTGGCAAACAGCCTTTCCTTTCCACAAATTGGATCTGAGAACCACAAACAAATTAATTTGTGTCTCAAGGTTTGAACTGGGCCTTTTGGCCTACACTAGCACTAACATAGGCACTTATGACCCTCTGGATTTCAAACGCCTGAGGGTAAAAAGCAATTATAAAAACATGACTCTCCCAGATCAGCTTTCAACTCTGCCTTGTCTCTGTTTTATTGATGGGAGATTGAAGGAAGATTCAAATCAGCCATCCTTCAATTCCTTACCAGCAGCAAAATGTTGATATCATTAGCCTTTCCTGTGTAAATGAGCTTGTCCTATTCAAAATGACTGTTGGGTGATTCCAAAAGGGCATGTTGCTTTTTTCAGTACAAATATACAGATTTTGCCCTTATACTTTGTAGTTACAATCATGACAGATTTTTTTTTTTTTTTTTTAGGATAGAGGGAATGTTTTAGCTCTACCTTTAATTGCACAGAGGTTTAAGATAGATAAGGTTACCAAGTTCATCCAGGTAAACAGAGAGACCTGGCTTTTTCCCTTTGATCCTTTCCTGGCTTTGCCTCATGGGAGACGTGGTGCCACTTTTGGGGGGATCATCAAACTACCACTCTTTGTATTCAAACAGCAGGACAGGCCCAGCCTCTTTGGCTTGACCTAAGTAAGGTGAAAATCCTAGTTATAGAAGGCCACAATATTTAAGAGTTTACAGTTTAAGACTGACCCCTCTATTAAAGAAATCGTGGGACTTTGAGGAAACTCCTAGTTTTGTAAAACTGGTTCTGCAATTATAAATCCAAAGTAGAGCAGATGATATCTTGTTTTCATTCCTAGCAACTGAGGTTTGGCAGTCTTATTAGAAGCTCGGATGTTCAAATTTTGCTTGTGATAGAATTTCCCTTCAGATCAACTATAACCCATAATGATGTACTGTAAGTAATGCAGCATGCCAACCTATGCATGAACACACAGCTTGATTTTTTCATGACTATCTGAATTGTTTTGCCTGCTGTTTTATTTTTGTTTCCATTTCATTATATATTTCTAAAGACTTTTCTACAAATATATAATGTTCTCTGAAAGCCTGTAAACTCCCAGACTGCTCTTGCCTCAGTGTGCCTCAGTTGAAGAGTTGAAAGGGTTAGATATGATTAGCTAACACATGACTTGGCTATGAACCAGAAATGTGAAACTGATTTTCTCACTTTGGGGGTACCTTTATGAGGAACCACCTAGTTGTGGATGGTAGGAAGTTACATAAATGGTAGAGGAATAGCCTGATGGTTAGTGCAGTGGCCTAAGAACCAGAGGAACTGGTTCAATTCCCACTGCAGCTCCTTGTGACTCTGAGCAAGTCAATTAACTCTCCATTGCTCCAAGTACAAAACAAGTAGGTGTATATAAGTGCTTTGATTGTGAACACAGAAAGGTGGTATGTCAAACCCCCATCTCCTTTCCCTATTTTAGTCATTTAGGGGCCCTTTTACTAAGCTGCATTAGACTCTAACATGTGCCTAAAACAATTTAAAATGGTATACCTTAACCATACAATCACTTGGAGCTTAATAGGCTTCACAGGATCAATACACAGTCACTTCTTCTTAACTCAGGCTCTTGTAGTCTCTCCCTGAGACATCTTCACAGGGTTAGTCAATACTCACTCTCTTACCTCTGAGGTTTCATGGAAGCTTCTCTTACTTCACTGAAGCCTCTGGCAATTACAAGGTAACAATCTCTGTTGGGGGGTGCTACCTCTCTTCCCCAGGTACTAGTGGGCCTCCATGATTTGTTCAACCTGAGGGCATTTAACTCTAGCTCTGCTCCTCTGCTTGGCCTCACTACTGCCACCTGCTGAAAGGTGGCTAAACTGCACCATCAGAAAGTGAGTGCTCTTCACTATACTATCCACTCCCTCATACTATCCACTCCCTCACACATATCCTCGAATCATTTCTATAGTGCTTCTAGACTTAAGCAGTGCTGTACATATTATATACAGGTACTTTCTCTGTCCCTAGAGGGCTCACAATCTAAGCTTTTTGTACATGGGGCAATGGAGGTTAGGTGGCTTGCCCAAGGTCACAAGGAGTTGCAGTGGGAATTGAACCCAGGATGCCAGGATCAGAGCCTGCTGCATTAACCATTCAGCCACTCCTCCCTTTTTGGCCCAGCAGGGACTGGCCTAGAACAGTCTTGAGAATTTCAGCTCTGCCTCTGAATTTGTTTCTTGTTTTCTTCAGTGTTGTTTTATGTCCAGTTATGCATTTGGTTCTTGCTTTTTCTCTTGCTTCCTAATGGCTCAGGATTCCAGTATCTTGTCAAGCTCTTTGCTTTCAATATTCCTTGTTTGCCCTTTTATGTTGGATGCACTTCTTGGAGGTAGAATGACATTGAACAATCCTAGTTCTTCTCTTGTTCTAGTCTAATATTCAAGCCTCAGGAGTCCCTGCTAGGGACTCTGACAGAATGAATCAGCCAAAATGAAAGATTGATTCAGTCACCCAAATAAAAAAGCTGAAAGAACTCAGCCAAATTTGAGTGTCTGTACCAGCTTAAGTAGAGCTGTCAAGTTACCCAGTTTGAAAAGGAAGATTTTTGGCCAGTCCTAGCTTTCTGATAACCTTGTCAGGATAAATTATGGGACTTATAACATGGATTTGAATAGGGAGAATCAAAGGCAATACATCCCACACTGTGCTCTGGTGGAAGTTCAAAATCAGGGTTGGAAAAAAACTCTGTCTTGAAACTGAGTAACTTGGCATCTCTGCATTAGAGAGTTTACCAATGAATTGCTCTCAGTGGTTCCTGGCACACAGACAGGAGCTTCCTAAAGAAGAGACCCAGGTAGGTTTTATTGTCTCCTTCTCAAAGGAAAAACCTTATGCTGTGTTTCCTCCCCACTGGATAAGAACAGCCTACTTCAATGCAAAGTAAGAGACTTTGTAACTGTTATGACCCTCAGGTGTTGGGTGCCCTCATGCTCCAAAGTCTGTGGCTTTAAGTATGCTGTACCTGCTCAGATGTGTCAAAAGGTGAGAAAGAGGGATTAACACCAAGTAAATTGTAGACTGGAATATGACTATCTTATCATGGAAAGCAGTAACAAGTTCCTGAGATGATGGGAGAGTTATGGTATCTTTTAGAGGACTCTTTAGCCTGGAGAAAAGGCGGCTGAGGGGTGATATGATAGAGGTCTACAAAATAATGAGTGGGGTAGAGCGGACAGATGTGAAGCGTTTGTTTACGCTTTCTAACAATAATAGAACTAGGGGACACAAGATGAAATTAGAATGTGGTAGGTTTAAAACAAATTGGAGAAAGTTTTTCTTTACTCAGCATGTGGTTAGACTCTGGAACTCATTGCCGGAAAAGGTAGTGACGGCAGCTGGCCTTGCTGAGTTTAAAGGGGGTCTGGACAGATTCCTGAAGGAAAAGTCCATTGATCGTTATTAAATTCTGGGTTTTTGCCAGGTTCTTGTGGCCTGGATTGGCCGCTGTCGGAGACAGAGTGCTGGGCTTGATGGACCTTTGGTCTTTTCCCAGCATGGCAGTGCTTATGTACTTATGTACCTGGTGTCACAATCGGTGAGTGTAATCTAATAATTTGCTCCTGCAATGTTCCAATGAGGCTCTTCTGCAGTAGAAGCGTGCTTGCCTGATGTCAGGAGATGGTTACTGTAATGAGAGACATTGGAACGTTGCAAGAGCAGCTTTAGCCCTTTCTCCACATGCACCAACATCTCCATCCAGGGCCGCCGAGAGACTAGGCCGGGGCCGGGGCCCCACCCCTGCCACTGCTTGCCCCCTCCACCCCCCCCTCGAGGTCGCCGCCCAGGACCAGCTACTTTCCCTCCAGGCCCGCCCACCCAACACAGACCTGCCAAGTCTCCCGCGAAACATGTGGCGCCAGCTCCCATTTCCGGCCACTGCTGCTTCTCCTGTTGAGCAGCAGCGGCCGCTACAAAAACAAAAAGAGCTAATTAAAGCACCAAAAATGTTTTTAAAAGCAAGCGCGGCACCTCAGGCATCCATCAGGCATTGGCTGTCGGCTCTGCAGCCGCTCCTCTCGCCTTTCACGTATATATATATATATATATATATATATATATATATATATATATATATATATATATTTGAAGTTCTCACTTATTCAAAACGGTGCAACAAATATTTTTTAAGTGTGCTCATTTTCTTTTCAGGACATAGTACAGACCATTGTCAGTCTAATTATAGTCCAGTTGATCGTATAACCATTGCACACAAATTTTTAATGAAATATGATTTTTCTGATTTGATGACGATGGGTTACCTTCAAAAGCTAATAAAAAATTTATTTAGCCCAATACAAAAGATATCATCTTATTTTCTCTGTTTTATTTTATTTTATTGCTGTTGATTAACCAACTATGAAATTAATCATGTCACCAAAACTTGAAGGCACTAAAACTTGAATGTATGTATTGAGCAGCAAGCACTGCTACTATAGAAATATTCAGTCATTATCTATATAGATGTACAGGAAAATTTAGGACAGCTTTTTTTTTCTGGCCTAAATCCACCTTTCTATATGAATAGTGGCTGAATATTGCTGGCTATCTATAGACTTCGGCAGAATGCCCACACACTGTCCCTGCACTCTCCAGATAGAGCAGCTGGGAATTCACAGATAGAAGGTTTATACATTTCATGGTTGCCATTGTATGGTTGTTCTAATTTCTCTCTCTCTCAGTCATTTCTGTGCAATCTATCAGTGTGCATTCTGAGTATCTGGAAGTTTGGGATGCTCTCTGATAAGCCAATGGAGCTGGAAAAACATACACCAGCCGATATTCAGCCCATGGCTAAGTACCGCGATGCGTGCTGAGCCCAGATATTCAGTGCTGGGACATTTCTGGTGACCAGTGTTAAATATTCTTCTTTTTTTTTTTGGCTGGCTTAAATATCCATTACTGATCTGCTGTTTTGTTTTAAATGTAACTAGCCAAGTTAATATTCAGCACTGGTCACTTGATTTTATAGTGGCCAAAAATAGGACTGCTATTTAAGTGGCCCGATTTGGCTACTAAATTTAGCCAGTGAAGCACTGAATATTTGCAGCTAGCCGGTTATATCATGCAATATAGCCAGTTAGATGCTATAAGCTAATACCCTGCGGAGTAAACCAGCTATCTCACGTTGAATATTAGTGCTTAGCCAGTTAAGTGCTATTTAACTGGTCAGGATCCATTCCTGGCCAGTTAAATCACACTAAATCACACTGAATATCGAGCGGATAGAGGTCAGTATGTTCACTTGTTGCCATTTGAAAAGCAAAGCTCATCTATTGGAAGACTCTTAACCCTGCAGCTTCCTTGCCTTGTAATCTGTATGGATGCTCACTGAGTATCCCACATTTCTATAAAAACCATGCTGCCCTCACTCCTTCCAAAAGTTCCTCCATGTTCTTGGTTCTCAAGCCAGACCAAACCGTTTACACCTGCTAGATCTGTAACTTTCTATAGCCTTAATAGACAAGTTGAGACCAATGGAACAAATCTACAGTGAATGTTACTGAACACTATCTGCGTGCTTTTATGTTATATTCTTGTACTAGAGGTATCTCACCAACTCATACTTGATGTATTCTTGCTGTGTCCATGGACTCTGGGAGTCTGACAGTGATATTGCTTATTTGAACTTACTAAACTGCTTTATCTGGTGAACAATTACTAGTTTGGATGTGTGAAATTGGCGTGCTCTAGGCCATTTTTTACCGTGGTTGGAAAAAAAGTCCTTTTTTAAAAGGGCAGTAAATGGCCGTGCGGTAATATGAAAAGTAGCTCGTGGCTATTTACTGCCTGTGCTTTTAATGCCACCTATTTACTACTTGAGCGGTAACCAAGCAGCGCACACCAATAAAATTATTTTTTACTGTGGGAAACAGCACGCACCAACTTCAGAATTACCACCGAGCACCCGCGCTACCCCAGCGGTAGTGTAGTTTTGGCGCATGCTACCTGTGTGTTAGCCCTACCTCGGCTTAGTAAAAGGATAGACAAAAGATACAACAATCATATAAGAATGAAGAGAATAAAAAGAGAAAGAGAGAGAGAGAGAGAGAGAGAGAGAGAGAGAGAAAGAGAAAACACACAGTCATTAAAGACTCCAAACTAGAACTGCAGGAGGATTCCCTGGAATCAGTCAATAGGTCAGTTCCCCAAATTCCAAATTGAAAAGATGCGTGTTTACAGCAGTTTTGAATCTCTTATAGGTGGGTTCAGCATGGAGGGGAAGGTAAAGATCATTCCTCAGTGCTAGCCCAAGAAAAAAGATAGCACTAAGTCTAGTAGACTCCAGTTGAGCTAGTGATGGCCCTGAAAATACCAAGGATTCAGTAAATGGTGTCCAAATTTGGGCGCCGTAAAAAAATCAACATGGAGCATTATTCAATAAAGGGCACTCCAAGTTGAGCACGCTTTATCAAGTGGAGCAAACCAAGAAGTAGGGATGGACCAAGTAATCTTCACAGCCAGGGATCAATAAAAACACCTTTTATTCAGCACATGGGGCAGTGTTTCGACAGAACAACTGTCTGCATCAGGGGTCTGACACTGTATAAAAAATATAAAAAGCATATATATGTTTCAAACATAGCTAAAGTAAAAATAATAAGTACAATAAAAACAACCAAGTGAAATTCAAAGGACATAATGCATCAAAAATAAAAGGAAATGATATTTGAAGGATATATATACATATGTATATATAATATCTGTACAGTAACAAATAATTGTAATGGTGACTGTAACACAACATAATGAAATATTGATATTGCATAAAGACCAACCTTGCTGTAGAGAATCACAAAATATGGGTGCAGAATGGTACAACTGATAATCAATAAGCCTGGAGGAAAAACAGTAAAAAAGCTAATGTGTACACAACAGCTTCACTGGAAAAACAAATAAGAGAAATATTGATAGAATAAGTCTTAAGTATTAGCATAGTGCCCATTCCCACGGCCAAATTTGGGTGCTGGTATTTATGCCAGCTCAAACCTGGTGTAAATGCTGGCACACAGCTCTAGGCATTTGGGCATAAGAATGGCACTATTCACTATTCTATAACTCAATGCATAATTGTTTGGAATGCCCCAGCCCTGCCCCTATCCTAGCCTTTTGAGTTGTGGGCTAAGGGTTTTAGGCATGCAGGATTATAAAATAGCACCTAGGAAGATGGACATGCAAATATTTAATAATGCAAATTAACTGCAATAATTGATAACATCAATTTATTGCAATGAATTGGTTTATAAGCTAATTAATTTACATATGCATCTTCGATTGGTGCCCCAATTTGGGTGTCATATATAGAAACTGGGGATTAATGGCTATAAAATAATTTGGAACATCACACAGAATGCCTAATGTGTAAGAACTAAAACTTTGAACTGAATCCTAAATTTAACAGGGGGCCAGCGATGGTGAAATAGACTAGAGTCACATGGTCATGTCTCCAGGCTTGACATAAGAGACAAATTGCTGCATTGTGAAGGTTGGCAGGGGGTAGGTGGCTGGATGCTGGATTAAGCCTGGACATTTGTACAGAGAAGGAAGACAGCCAACAAAAAAGACAAAATAAACCCTGACTTTTTGCCATATTAAATGATTGTGCACTCTGCTGAAATCCTTGTTCATGTTGTCAAAGTTATACAAGTTGTGAAGTCCTTTTTCTTTGTTGATTTTGAAAATAAAGTCCTGTGAAAAAATAGCATTTCACTAAAATTAAGGGGCTCTTTTCCTTACATGTGCTAAGCAGTTAGGGTAAATTCTATAAATGGCACTCAAAATCTGGCTGTTTATGCGTTCCTCATTTTGAGAGAGACTAAGAAGCCAATCTGTATACGTCAAGCTGTTGACCCCTGATGAAGGCTTTGTAGCCGAAACACGGACCGTGTAGGGTCCCAATAAACTTTATTTTGGTGCTCTTACTACCGTGTCTTCAGGACTGGTCTTTTTGGATCTGGCGTTCTTCCACCCTTGTGTGTTTTGATACTCAAAATCTGGCACCAGGAAAAATTGGCACTAAGTGAGATTCTATAAAGGGTGTGTGCCCCTTATAGAATTGTCCTTAGTACTGATTCTTATGCCTACCTTTGGATGCCAGATGTATTTTATTTATTTAGATTTTGCTCACACTTTTTTCAGTAGTAGTTCAAAGTGAGTTTAGGCACACTGGGTATGTCCCTGTCCCTGGAGGGCTCACAATCTAAGTTTGCACCTGAGGCAATGGAGGGTTAAGTGACTTTCCCAAGACCACAAGGAGAAGCAGTAGGATTTGAACCGCCCACCTCTGGATTTCAAGACCAGTGCTCTAACCACTAGGCCACTCCTCCACACAGCTGAAATGCCTGCTGAAACCTGGTACCCAAGTTTGGCATTCTGTAACTATGTGTGCAACTTTTCAGAATGCCCCTGACATGCCCATGGCCACGCCCCCTTTTAAGTTACGTGCTAGTAGAGTTAGGCACATTGCTTTATAGAATAGCGCACAGCCGGTTGCGCACACAAATTTTAATGGGTGACAATTAACCTCAATAATTGGTTGTTAGCATCTAATTATTGATGTTAATTGGCTTGTTAGGCAATTAATTTGCACATGCATCATGAGAGTGCATCTAAAGTTTGGTGTGCAAATCCAGGTGCTCTATATAGAATCCAGGAGTTAGTGTGCGAATTAGTGCATAATAATTGTAAGCTGAACTGGCATGACAGTTATCATCCACTAACCAATATGCAAATTTCTTTCCCTTTTGTTAAGCAAGAAATGGATGGGTAATGAGTGATGAACAGTTGTGAACTACATATTGAAGTTAGAACAGGGTAATGTACTTAAACTGATTCTGTTGCAGGTGACATGGATATACTTAGCACTTTCTAAATAGGAAGTAGTAAGTGTCTCCATGCTGTCAATAAACTTAGCATGCAATGAAAGTATGGGGAAATGTTGGTAATGCTCCCCAACAATTAGTGCACAGGCTTTGCATTTCTCATGCGGTAATTCGAGCACTTATGGAAACAGAAAAATGGCAGTTCCAGTAGGCAGCTGAGATTGTGCGCATATATGCAGCAACAGTAGCTTTATGTGTGTAAAGCTCTACACACTAGTGCACATAATGGTTATGGCACTCAAAATCAAGGGGGTGTATATGTGGATGGAGCATGGGTGGGACATTGACATGTTTCTCAATTATGCATGCAACTTGTAGAATATTATAATGTGCTGTAATGGACCCCCTGTATTTCAGCGAAGATGGGTGTGCTCAGAATATCTGTTGTTAGTAGTCATGACCGACATCTAAACTCACCCCGCTGAAACTTGAGGGACTTACAGGTCACTAACCTCGCCTTTCACTCCCGTGAAATGAAAGGGGAAAAAAAACTAAAATTGGATTTATCCTGGTTAGGGAAATAACCAAACTTACTGATGAAATTAATAAAGTTTGAATTTATTTGTCTATAAGAATATATATTAAAACAAAGGTTATCAAATAACATTGACAATTAAACTTTCGTCCTTTGGAATAATTCCCTTCACTTTTTAAACGTTTCCACAAATAAATATCATTTTAACATTTTGTCATTCTTTCTGTTTCAGAACTCTCTTCCAATATCAACACAATGAAAGAAATTCAGATAAGTACATATATTCAATTATCCCTTACATTTTAAAATAACCCTTTAAATAACCACAGGAGTCCAAATGCTTAATGTTTTTCACCCAATGACTTCAAAATAACCAGTTTTTTCCCCCTCTATTCTCTTTCTCTCATTTCTATGTGTGTGTGGCTATTATTATAAAGAATTTGATTCTTTGTGTTTTTCTCTTAAAGGTTCGTCTAGAGTTTTCACTCCCGGGAGACTTTTCAGGTAAGTTTGTATTTTTTTTTTCTTGCACTATTTAACCCAGTTCACTTAGCTGTCAGGTATTGCCGCAGTTCACAGAAGTCTTTCTTGCGTCGGGGCCCTTGTCGTCTTCTGATCACCAGCTGGTCCTGTCTGGTCGAAGGTTCCACCTAAACCTCACACTTAAGCAACTCAAAGTGGGCAAAACCCTGTCTTTCCTACTTTCTGGAACATCCTTTTCACTGGTGGGGCATATTAACAAATACTGTGGCCAGTTACAATCTAACAAAATAAAATTAACTATAACAATCCCTAACACTTCCAAGCCTAGCTAATTTGTTTTTTTTTTTTTATTTCCCTATACTGTGCAAGAGTGACTGACAGCCACTATGTATCACACTCAACATTCCATGCATATCCCCTTTACATTTCAAACAGATACCTAAATCATCCAAACCCTTCCTATTTTTCTTCCTTGTTTCCACCTATCCCATTCACCCTGCTATCAATTAGCTTTCATTCAATCACTACAGCTCTTGTCTCATTGCAATTCATCCAAAAATTTCTCAAAATTCTTCAAATAAGAGAAAATTAATTTCAAACTCTACCCCAATCACACCTTCACTCCCACTTTCACCACAACACTATTATTACCACCCAAACTCTCTCCAACACTTTTCTTTTCCACAAATTTCCCCTCTGACTTTTCCACTCACAGCAGCACCGCCTCACGCTTTCACTGTCAGACACTCTCCTCTACAAACAAACACCCTTGTCTTACAGCTGCTTTAGTACCTTCAATCCCCAAAATTCCTTTAAAATCTTTCTTTCCCCTCTCTTTCATCAAAATCACCCTTTACCTGCTCACACACAGCACACCAGCTACTCTCACCTTGGCAATCAAAAACACTCTGCCACATCCCAGCACTTCCTTTCTCTCTGGCTGTCCAACTCACTCCCTTCACCATTCACTCCACATTTACACAAAATTCCCAAATCTCACTTTCTCAATCTCACTTTTACTATCACTCTCACCTCAATACTTTCACTGCCAGCCAAACTCACTTCCTAAAACTTAATTTCCTTCAATTCCACACTGCCTGTCCCACATCAAACAGCACATCCACTCTCTTCAGTTGCCAGAACCTCCCTGCAACTGCCAGCCAGCCCCGTCTCCCAGGTAACTCCTCCTTAGCTTCCCATTCCAAAACCCTTCTCAAAATTCTAAGCTACATTGCTGACTGGCGGAATGTTCACCAGCACAAGTAAATCCCCATTTTACCACTTTGTTTTTTTCTTCTTTCCCTAACCCCATGTTACAGTGCTCTTGCCGCATTTAGGGGCCCTTCTACTAATGGTGCTGCATGGCAATCTGGAACTACTGTCATCCCAACGCGGGCGCCAATGATAGTTCCACCCCCAGTGTGCGGAATTTCTAGCGCTAGTGGAAATATTTGAAAAATATTTCCTCAGGGGGTTACTCAGCGGTAATCAGGCAGCACCACACACTGCCCCGTTACCGCTGGGTTAGTGCCGGAGCCCTTATCGCCACCTCAGTGGGTGAAGGTAAGTGCGCCTCCCTGAAATGGCCATGCAGCAAGTGCGACCTTACCACACTGCCATTTCATTTTTGGCCATTTTAACCACTAGGGTGAAGAGAAAATGGGATTCGCTTCTTTCCCATTGCCCCCACTGGATCATCAGAGACTTTAGGTAGGCCCAAGGATGAGTAGCCTGAGGGGTAGAGTGTGAGGAGGGAGTATAAATCTAGGGGGCTGAGAGGAGTGGGTCTTGCATCATTGGAGGAGTGTATGAGAGGTTGGGGGAGCGGATGGATATTTTCTTCAGGGGGGAGGAACTGGATGAACTTATGACTGCTATAATGCGGTGCAAGGAATATTATGAGAACAGTTTTACATTGCTGTTGTATTCTATAACTAAACTAACCTTGTGTTTGACATTGGGATTTGCTGTTGTATTCTCTAACTCAAATACACCCCTGACACAGCCTGAGGGCGAAATATGGCCACATCGTATTTTTAATAAAGGATCACATCTGGAAGAAATTTTTTGGTTGTTATACTGTTCTTTGTCTTCAGTATTCTGTATATTTTCATGCTCAAGGGCACATGGAAGTGGGCACCCCCTTGATAAATGAAAGCATGATTACCTGGCTGCTAGGCAACTTGTTCAAAAGCTGATTGGTCCATGAGAGACTTCATGACATCAGACTTCCTTAATGGCAGCATGACAGACAAGCAGTGACTTGCTTTTGATTGAATGGAGCCCTTTCAAGGTTCACTTCTTTGCAAGATCCTGAAACTTTTTCTTAGCCAAGTACAGTAACTTTATATCACTGTCTACTGACAGCCAGGTCCTCTGTTTCCTGCATGGCTTTAAAACCTATTGGCATGCAGATCATTTATAAGAATGTTCACACTTAAAAAGCTGCATCTGCCAAGTGCATCTTGGACATTTGCTGACAAGGTTTACTTCAGTCAGTTTGTCCAGTCATAGTCTATAATAAGATGAAACATGCTTAAAGTTGAAAACTGTCAAACAGTGACTTATGCTCCCTGCTTGTGACTGAATCCAGACTAAGAAGTACTGTTCATTCAGCTAAAAAATATGTGCAATGCAGATCTTATTTTATCCATAGCAAAGTACATGATGCTAACTTCTATGACATTTCCAAGGCATTTGTAAACAAATTATTTTGTCACCAAATTAAAGGGGAAGAAATAGAATGATAAAACAAGTAACAAGTTATGTATGTACAATCAATATAAAAATATGTAAAATAACATGGTTCTGCTGGGCAAGAAATTTTTAGTACATTTTCAGACTTTCTCCCCCCCCCCCCCCAATTTTCTGATGTTTTCGGTTCATTTTATATATTTGTTTGAAAAAACCTTTTTTGCATACATATATACTTTTTTGTATCCATGCCCAAATTTGGGCGACCTTTATAGAATCCAGGGGGTTTACTCTACTCTTCTCTCTTAAGGAACAAGCCCTAATCGTTGCTTTCCTCCTCTTCTTTTTTCTTGACCACTGAGGTAGACGACCAATCTCCTCCATGGGCCCCTGGGTGGGAAGTCCACTTCTTTACCACCAATATCTTGGGACTCCTTTTATACTTCGGTCTAATTTTGAAGAGCGCTTGCTATCAGGGTCTATCAGACTAGCTCATTCATCATTACCTTTGAGTCGCACTACCTACTCATAATGACCCGCAAACAGACAGGAATTTAAAAATGTATGAACACTGAAATGGACTGCTTCCCTGATGATCCTTGCAAAATCTGGCCATGTTGGCAGTGGGTCCATTGTTAGTGAAATCTCATGTCAAAGAAGCTAAGTATCTTTTTCTATATAATTAAAAAATACAGGACCGATGACAATTTGCTCATTTGCTTATTTGCTCAAGAAGAGAAGCACATGACACTGATGGTCCATATAAAACTTAATGACTGTATATTGCACATTGAGCTGGGGGTTCTATATATGGCGCCTAGATTTACATGCCAAAATACAGGTGCATTCTAAAACTACGCATGTAACTTAATTGGCTCAACAAGCCAATCAGCATTTTTAACAGCACTTAACAAGCAATAATGAGCACTACTTGACAATAATTGCAAGTCACGCACACAACTCGGTAAGCTTATTCTATAATGAACTGCGCCTAAATGGTGAAGCATGCAGTTCAAAATAAATGCTTGCAGTTCAAAAGGGGCGTGTTTATAGGTGTGTTTATGGGCATTTCGTGGGCATTACAAAATTTACTTACATAGTTATATAATATGGCGCAGGCTACCTAAATCTATTGCCAGAATTTACACCATGTTTTCGTTGGTGTAAATGGGCACATGCAGATTTAAGTGCGATGATATCAACTAAGCGTATTCTATATACCGCACTTAAATCTTATAGAATATGCTTAGGCGAAACTGAGTTCCGTGCAAATTTTTTAGTTGCCATATATAGAATCTGGCCCTAAATGTGGAAATTGTGTGGTTCGAATGCTCTGCCAGAATTAGATTGAGGATTATAAATTACAAATGACGACTGTTGCTGGAACATTATCATTGTTGTTGATTTCTTGGAAGTTCCTGCACCTAAGGATTAATGCCCTTTAGAAATTGATTTAGGAAGCTGTGGGGCATAAGGGACCACAAGCATTTAAGTTCAACGTATATCCAAATCTAAACACGTCTCCCCAACATAAACACATTCACACACATATTTTTCTTTCATCTACACAATCATTTTTTGCATGTCCCAAAGCTGTTCTTTTGTTGAAGAGACAGAATTCACAAGACACTGGTCACACAGCCTGTACTTATAAACGCCTAACATTTTACCCCTCTTCATCAGCTTAAAACTAAAACATTAAAAACTTTTGACCTTAATCAGTAAATCATATAATCATAGAGCTATGGCTGCTCATACCTTGTTTGTGTATAGTTTTTAAAAATTATATTAATGTAAGCAATTGCATTAAACTACTGCTTCCAGTTAAATACAATCTGCCATAGAGACTAATCTGCTGAGCCAGAAATGAAGGCTAGTCCACCTTGGAAGTTATTCATAAAAGCGTTGGCTCTTAAGGAGTTGTAGCATATGCAGAACACTAGACATTCTGCATATATTTGATCTGCTGGCCTCCTGTAGTGAAATGTAAGGAAAATGCACATTAAAAACATAGTTCTGCCTATTCATTCTTGTTATTGTGAATTTAAAGACAAGACTTTTTGCTAACTGACATACTTACCAGAATAATGCGTCTATTTATTTTGTCTACATTAGAGTTTATCCTTTTATGTCATGTTAGTGTAACAGGGAAACCAATTTGGAAAGGCTGCCATATGACTTTAAGAGAAATTAATTATTAATATGATATGAAAGTTCTCAGTATCATGCTGGCAAAATGTACACTAATGAATGTTGCATACAAAGTATTCCCTTTTTATTAGGTTATACTTTACAGTGTTATGTGTGATATACTTTACCTCATTCTAGAATCTCTCTTTGCCACATGCCTTGCCCTGATTTGTAAAATACAAAATTGAGGGAGATTTTTGAGAGGTAGCGCAACAATTTAATGCTACATGAAACTCAAGCATTTCTGCTAACAGCAAGTGCTTGGAAACGTGGAAGCTCATGAAGCAGACACATTTTTGTCAATCTTCCTTATGGTGATGTAAGAAGAATTAAGCCAAAGTACAGATTGTCATGGTGAAATGCCAATGAATGTGCCAGAATGTGGATGTACGCACTATAACTGGAAATGTTTTGCTATAGTTGCATGGATATACTGTTCTAGTCATCCAAACTGATTCAGATTAATTAGCTGGAAAATATGACTTTTTTTCTCTTACTAGGCAGAGAAAAAGAGCCATAAAACAAAATACATGTAGCTTGACCCTTTTCACATTATTTACTGTAAAGAAACCAATAATACATAATTGGTTTGTCCTGAGATCATAGGTCACTGATATTTGGTATCATTTGCCATCAGATCATTGACAAATCAAGTCACGGGACATTTATCTTCCAAATGTGTAGATACTATTTCAAACAACATGGAAATGACTCGAAGCAGGATAGCAGTCATAGCTTAGCAGCCATGCACAATAAGCAATATATCATAGGGATAAGAAAAAATGACAAAATAGTTTTTGGCAAAGTGTGCTTATCAGATACGAAAAGCAATCCTGAGCAGTTAGTGCAGGGTAACTGTTATTATATGGCTGTAGTAAACATTTCCACAAAGGAATGAGAGTGAACACACACTAATTCACACATTCTCAGGTGGGAAATAAGCAGGATATGGGTAGGGAATAGATATGGTTTGTAGTGCATTTGCCATGCGGTAATTTGGGCACTTACGACACGGTAAGTGAAGAACTTCACTGCACTTTTTAAAAAATAAATGTTGCATATAAAGTATTCCTTGCCAAAGTATTAAAATAGCAATGGCTCCATAAAGAACATAAGTGGAGAAAACATATGTCCTCTGAAAAATTGGTAGAACAATTATAGAGGCTAAGAAAGCCTGTTTTTTCAAATTGATTCAATCAGCTAGGAATTATTCACAACTCAATAAAATTATTAGGTCTCTAACTATTCCCTTTTTTGTACTATCATATACTCATGACTTGTCTGCTCAGGACTTTGCAATATACTTTACTAGTAATATAGCTACTTTATGGACTCCATTGGTTTCACAAATCTAATTACACCTCAAAAAAATATTGCTTTAGATAAAAGAGATCTCAGTGGTTCTGCTTTATGCAGTATTATTTCCAATTTCTCCATTCCTTTATGTTCTTCCCTTCAGAAGACCTTAATGGCTGTGAAACTTACAACCTTATAGCATGATCCTATTGCATCTTTCTTAGTAAAGAGATATTGTGGCCCCTTGCTTCCTTCCTTACATATATGCTATGATTAAGACCAGCTTGACTAGTGGTATTGAACCATCTTGTTGGAAATCAGCCTTTATCCATCCTTTTCTTAAAGACACATAATTGGTAGGCTCTCTCTTACCAGTTACTGACCAATATCCAATTTGCCATTTTTTATCTACGCTTTTAGTAAGAGTTGTTTTCATACAATGGGAAGAAGGTAAACATTTTTCATCCTTATTAGATGGGTTTTAGAAGGCATCATAGCACTGATCAGGTTTGGTGGGTTTTCTAACCTATATACAATCTAATTTGATCAGGATAAAGTAGCATTGCTTATCTCCTTGGATTTATCTTCTACATTTGATCTGATTGATCATGACATTTCATTATCTAGATTTTCAGATATTAGTTTGCATAGGACTGTATTAGAATAGTTCTGATCATATTTACATAAATGGACATTTGTGGTATGATGGCTTGATTCTTCTTCAGATTCTTTTCACTTGGAGTTTGGGGGTCTCACAAGGATCAAGTCTGGCTCCCATGCTATTTAATATGCTTTGGCACCTTTTGCTTTATTACATTCAGACCTTGGAGATGACACCATTCATCTGTGGGGACTAGGTGCAAATTCTTAATACGATTGACAGCCACGATCCACATTGTATTTCTTTGCTTAATGAAAAATTTGCCAAGCTCGACCATTATTAGGTTAGTACTAATAGACTTAAATTAAACCAAGAAAAATCAAAAGGCCTAATTTTTCAAGATCAGAAGATATACTGTCCATACCTACCCTGCCCGTGGCAGGTAGTATTATACCAGTAGTAGAAACCACCAAGATCACTGTTCCCTTTTAGCTGAGCAGGAGTCCACCAACTGCATTGCTGCCAGTGGGTGGTGGAGCTTCAATATTGTGTTTTCACTTGCTAGGGATAGGCAGGTTCCCTAGAGTCCTGAAGAGTTTGCCTGTCCCTCCTATTGAAAATGTCATAGTGAAACAGCACCCCCCACTGGCAGGGCTGTAGGTGGAGGACTCGCTGCTCAGCTTAGAGTGACCAAGATTCTAGGAGTGATTATCAATCAGAGACTTGATTTTAAAGTTCACGTCTCTAATATAAGCAAAAGGTGAATTGTTTCACTCTGTATGATTTGCTTGATATGCCCTATGCTTAGTAAAGAATTAACAGGTATTCTTATTTATTCCTTGGTTATGAGTAAATTGGATTATTGCAATTTCATCTTACGTGCTATATGTAATATTGATATTAAGCATTTACAACTTTTGCAGAAAACTGCAGTAAACCTTCTTATTATGTCTCATAAGTATGATCATGTGACCTTTTTGCTGAAGGCTGATCACTGGTTACAATTTCCAGCAGAATTTGGTACAAGATAGTTGTATTGACTTTAAAGGTTCTTCAGGATGGTCACACAATAAGGGGTGCTGTACGCTGTCCAGTTAACGCCGGATTAACGCGGGAGCCCTTACCGCCATTTCACTGTTTATCACTAACAATTCTATCCAAATTACAGTTGTTTCCTGGAAGTAAATCATTCCTGATTGCAGCAACTCTCCACCTTCTGCTTGGTATCAGGTGCCTTTCTTGCTTTAGATTAAAAGGATCTCTGTTAAGATATCCACTAGTTTGTTACTACCTATATACCACTAATAAAAGTTAATAATTAATTTATATTTTCTTTTCCTTAACCTTGTTCATCAACTTATTACAGGCTTTTCCCTTGCCCCCACTTCAAAAGGAAACAAAGTCATACTCCTCGATGTAGTGTTTGGTTGTAGGCCTAATTCAAGGGATTAAGTTTACAGAGTAGTGACCCAGGATAAAACTGATCTCAATCTATAGGTAACAGTTAATTGACAATGATTCCCTGACTATCCTTCCAAAAACAGTGTATTTAGGAAGTATCAACCCTGGGGTGGGTGGTGTGAGAGGTAGGGTGGGAGGGTCTACACAACCAAATATCTGTAGAATGTGTTGGCTGTGAAACCTATTTCCAAAGCTGCACTAAACCACTTAACTACACAGCTGTTTGGGCTGAGTGGTACACACAAGGATTAGAGGAAAGAAGTGCCCAAAAACACAGCTCAAAGGTAAAGGTTAGCCAGATATGAGGAGATGGAATGCCAAAAAATGTCTTATCTCTGTGAGGTTTCACCACAAAGGCAGAAATCAACAGACCATGTGCTGGCCCTTAACTTTCTTGTTGGAGGTTTAGCCACACCTATGCTGTTCAAACCTACCTTTAAGAAACCAGGTGGGGAGAGGGCAAGAGTAATTCTAAAACACCTTAAGAGTAATTCTAAAACATCTTATAAAACACCTGTGATACCCAGTGGATTTAAAATTCACAGCAATATGCTACTGATTGGCTTAAGCAAGAATGGTGTTTAAGTATAAGTTTGGACACCATTTTGAAAAACATTGTTAAAACACATTCGTAAGATGTTAGCAGCAAGGATAACTGTGACTTAGATATGTTTAAATTTATAACATGCATTTAATGCCAGATTTTATTTTGTTCTTTTGTCGAGACACGGGTCTGGCCACCATCAGGTGTCAGTTGAGCGCTCGACGTTTCAATTTGATATGGATGAAAACATTGCTTCAGAAAGTTAGGTTATGCCTATTGCTGCATTGAGGATCGTGTGTTGAATTGAAGTCAAAAATCACATTTTAAATTTGAAGAAATGTAACCAAATTTTTCAAAAATATAATAAAATATATTTAGAGAAGTAGAAATAAAATAAAGTGATCATGAGGTTTTTCTGACTAATGATGAATAACACAACCCCAATGGAAGATGTTGAAAGAATAATAAGCATTTGGGTGTTTTGAGGTCTTTTCCTCATGTTTTATTAAATTATATCTATCATACATTATGGTTTGATTTGCTGGGTTCTTCATTGCATTGATATGCCTCTTCTAGAAAAACAAAGTGTTGTTTCTACTTGAGTGGAACATCTGACTTTGTATTACCAAGTAATCTATTAATTGGTCACATGTATGCCTAAGGTGGCTGATACACTTTACCTTCACTTAACAGTTTATCTGGAAGCTATACGTGAAATTAAATTTTATTTAAGGATTCTTATTTAGCAAAGCTAGATTATTTTTCCTTTTGACAAATTGATATTTCCCTTTGCTTGGCCTCTTTTAGCATGTGTGAATTATAGAACCACATTAAAGGATTGTAGACGTCTGTTTTTAATGCATTTGTGCTTCACCACAAGTGAATTATTTTAAATCATTGTATATAGACTGTAGTGGGGCAGAAGGAAGATTTATTTTCATCAATTAAGGATAACTGCATTATAAACAAAAACGTTATTCCACCATAACCCATACTGCATATTCTGTTTATGATGTCTCTCTCTTTCTCTCTCTCTTGCACACAGACCAAAAGGAGAAAAAGAGAGAGAAACCCTTAAAGCCTCATTATGCACAGGGCATCTAGGTAAGAATCTGGACATCCAACCAGGCTATTCACAATTCTCCAAGTATTTTAGAAAAGACTATTTTAAATGTGGAGCCTTTTATAAAATACCTATAAGAACACTGACAACTGCATGTTGTCATGTGGTTAAATTAAATATCATTCTAATGGATAAATGATATCTGGATATATGCACATTTCATACTAGTAAAAAAGGCCCGTTTCTGACACAAATGAAACGGGCGCTAGCAAGGTTTTCCTCGGAGTGTGTATGTTTGAGAGAGAGTGTGTGTGTGAGAGTGACTGTGTGAGAGAGAGAGAGAGAGAGAGAGAGAGAGAGAGAGAGAGAATGTGTGTGTGTGTGACAGAGAGAGAGTGAGTGAGTGTGGGTGCGAGTGTGTCTGTGACAGAGTGTGTGTGTGAGAATGAGAGTGTGTGCGAGTGCATATGTGAGCCACAGTGAGTGTGAGAGAGTGTGTTTCACACAGATACAGTGTGTGTGAGAGTGTTTGTGTGAAACAGATAGAGTGTGAGAGAGTATGTGTGCGATACACAGACTCTCTGTGAGAGCGAGAGTGTATGAGATCGAGAGAGTGTTTGAGAGTGACTGTGTGACACATAGAGAGTGAATGTGATACAGTGTGAGACATAGAGTGTGTGGTAGACAGTGTATGAGAGTGAGAGAGACACTGTGTGTGTGCCAGAGATACCTCTCCCTCCCTCTCTGTGGTCGCAGGACCCCTCCCTATCTGGTTCCCCTACCCCCCTCCTCTAAGGTCTCCCTCCCCCCTGCTTTCAGGTCTCAGGCCCCCTCCCCCCTTCGTATCTGGTCTCAGGACCCCTCCCCCTCTTCCTCCCCCCTCTTCCTCCCCCTCTTCCTCCCCTCCCTCTCCCAGGTCTCTGGATCCCTCCTCTATGGTCTCAGGACCCCCTCCCCTCTGGCCTCAGGACCCCTTCCCCCTCTGTTGTTTCAGGCCCCACCCCTGCCGCCCTCACTGCCACGCACCCCAAGGTCGCAGCCGCTCACCCCTTCACCCCCCCAGGGTGCTACTGCTCCTCCCCTCCACCCTCCCCAAGGTCACCGCAGCCACTGATCCCCCTCCACCCCCCCCAAGGTCGCCGCCGCTCCCCCCTTCCGTCCGACATCAGCTCAGCTGCCATTTCTGGCCACTGCTGCTTCTCCTGTCGAGCAGCAGTGGCTGGTACAAAAACAAAAAAAACCAAATTGAACCTGCAAAAATGCTTTTAAAAAGGAAGCGGGGCACCGCAGGCAGCCATCGGCTGTCAGCTCTGCATCCGCTTCTCCTCTCACCTCTCACATCACTGCCCCTGGAGTAGAACCCCGGAGGAGCACAGCGACGTGAAAGGTGAGAGGAGGAGCGGATGCAGAGCTGACAGCTGATGGCTGCCTGCGGTGCCCCGCTTCCCTTTTGAAAGCATTTTTGCAGGTTTAAGTTGTTTTTTTTGTTTTTGTACCAGCCGCTGCTGCTCAATAGGCCCCTACTTTGGCCAATCTTTTTATGGCAATGTTTGAAAGAAAATGGCTATATAGTTCACCATATGTTTGTAAGATCATATTATGGCGGAGATTTATAGATGACATTTTTATGTTATGGAGGGGAGATGTACAAGATCTGATGAAATTCATCCAATGGTTGAATAAATGCCATGCCAACATTCAATTTACAATGACATGGTCAAATACCAAAATAAATTTTTTGGATGTAGAAGTGCATCTAATTCAAAATCAGTTTGTCACTCGGGTTTTTTCCAAACCGACGGACAGGAACACGTTTCTGGATTACCATAACTGTCATCCGAAGGCTTTGAAACAGAGTTTGCCCTTTTCTCAGTTTCTCAGATTCAAAAGAATCTGTACTGACATACAAGATTACAAATCGCATGCAAATGATTTAGGAGCAAAACTGTTACAAAGACATTATCCACATAAGACTTTGAAAAAAGCATATACACGTGCTAAGTTCAACAATAGAGAACTACTGTTGCAATCGCAACATTCAAAAAAACAAAAAGATGAGGTTTTGACTTTTGTCTTACGGTATGTCCCTGGTGGAGAAAGAATAATGAATATTATTAGACAACATTGGGACATAATACGATCTCATCCTCTATTTGAAAACCATTCAATAAGAACTGCTTTTTCCCGTTCTCAGAATTTAAAAGAAATTTTGAGTCCAGCGCTATTACCAGCTCCGTCTAATGAGTCATCTGAAAATATATTAGCAATGGGACACTTTAGATGTGGCAAATCTCGATGTATGACATGCGAGATGACAGAAGAGGGAGATCATTTTTACCATAATGGCAAGACATACTCATTATATAAACACACTACATGCCGAACTCAAGGCATTGTATATTACATTAAGTGCCCATGTCATAAGCTTTATATAGGCAAATCTATTCGATCGCTCCATGCCAGATTGATAGAACATAAATCTAGGATCAATGCACGTAACTTTGGCGCTCCTTTAGTCCAACATTGTGTGGCCAAGAGTCACAGTTTTGAAGATCTCAAATGCAAAGTGATTGAATGTGTGGACCCAGCTATTAGAGGGGGAGATTTTAATAGGAAATTGTTGCAGCGCGAGACCTTTTGGATACATCGGCTAAATACGGTGGAACCCGAAGGTCTCAACACTATGCTGCAATGGGGTAGCTTTATGTGAACACTTTATGTTTCCTTACGGAAATGGAGTATAACAATTTCCGGTAACAAACAGATTTGAAAGAGAGCAGAGGCGCCATTTTGTGTGAACAACTTAAGGACTGTGTCAAGACACGATTCAGTAAGTCCACAATAGTTATTTGTATAGGATTTGCAATGGCAACAAGAGATTGACACTGTATATATTTTATGATTTATTTTACCAGGCTAATATTGTGTGGGTTCCCCCAGAAGAAGCACAGCGAAACAGGCACTGTCGGGGCCTCTACACACTGAGTCTGAATTAGGGAGTTTTAATCGCTCCAGAAGCTAAGTGTCTTTAGTATATTTGATACATTTGATATATATTCACATAAGTTTGTAATTGTGGGTACGTTAAGTTTAAGATTTCACAATATCAGGGTGGAGGTGGTTTAAGTCGATGATTAAAACCTATGCACGGCAAAAGAGTCACCAAGGGAGTGATGTGAATATTCGTGCAAAAGAGATGAGACTCCACCTGGTTGCTGATTGCGAATACTCTGATTGATCTTCTCCTACCAGTATATTTTAGTAACCTAACTTCATTAGGAGTTATCTAAGCCATTTAGGTTTTTTGTTTTTGTCAATAGGAGAAGCAGCAGTGGCCAGAAATGGCAGCTGAGCTGATGTCGGACGGAGGGGGGGAGCGGCGGCAACCTGGGGGGGTGGAGGGTGGAGCAGTGGCTGCGGCGACCTCGGGGGGTGGGTGGAGGGGGGGAGCGGTGGCAACCTGGGGGGGTGGAGGGGTGGAGGGGTGAGGGACGGCGACCTTGGGGGTGGGGGCATGGCGAAGGGCTGAAATTGCGCCTCCAACATTCCGAGCGCTGCTGTGTTTTGATTGGGCACTTTTGCTGCTGACGCATCCGGAAGTGGGAGGCGTCAACAGAAGCATGAATGCCTCAAGGCTTGTGTCCAAGCAGTCAGCTTCAGAACGTTGGAGGTGGGTTTTGTTATATAGGATATATAATATATATATTTGCTACACTTGTATCCCGCACTTTCCCAGTCATAGGAGGTTCAATGCAGCTTATGTAGTAATAGGAATACAAAGTATAGTGCAGAGAAAACAGGCTAAGCTTAGCATAGTAATGGGGAAGTGTTGATAGGTAATATAATAAGGGAGAGGGAGTAGAGGAGGTAGAAAGAGGTGCTGGTTTTAGGTTAGATAGAGATAATCAAGGGATAGGGTCAGGGTGAACATAGGGAAAAAATTGGAGGAGGCGTAGTCTGAATCATATATGTTTATGTATGTATGTATGTATGTATGTATGTATGTATGTATGTATAATATATGATTCAGACTACGCCGCCTCCAATCTTTTCCCTATGTTCACCCTGACCCTATCCCTTGATTATCTCAATCTAACCTAAAACCAGCACCTCTTTCTACCTCCTCTACTCCCTCTCCCTTATTATAATACCTATCCACACTTCCCCATTACATATATATATAGAGAGAGAGAGAGGTTACTATGAAACTTTGTAAGTCTAAGTGCTTTGAAAATGGAAAATGAGCCCCTTGGTTTCCTGGCTCTGGGGTTCCTCAGGGTTCTCTTCTTTCTCCCATCTTGTTTAACATTATGATAATTCCTCTTGGCCATCTTTTAGAAAAACATGGTCTTTTGACATACATATATGCTGATGTTGTCAACATTTATATACCATTATTTAAGGAATCACTGCTCTAATCTTTTTATTGTGATCTCTCGCTTGAAAGGCTGTGGATATGGTTCATACCTTTTTTAGTGGTAGCTCAGACTGAGTTTAGTTCGGGTACAGTAGGTATTTTTCTATCCCTGAAGGTTTTGCAATCTAAGAGGGGGGATACTCAGCCTGCAGTATTCAATGCCAGATCATGTCTCTGCACTGGCATTGAATATTTGGGGGGGGGGGGGGGGTTCAGCAGACCCACAACTTATTCAGGTGATGGTTGATATTCAGTGCCTATCTGGCCAGGCAAAGATAGGATTGTTTTTTTATGTAGTCCTGTTAGGTATGCAGGCAACAGCACTGAATGTCACCAGTACCCATTGTCACCACTAGGGGGGTGCCCAAGTGTGTCCCGGTCCTAGCGCTTCCTTCGGAGCCAAGGACTGCTTGAGTAGAGTCTACCTTTCTGTAGTGGAAAAGGCTGGCTCTGAGAAACTCCTTTGCTACTATGGCTGAGCTACCCTGCCTACTACTTTAACTTCTCAGGCATTAGCCACTCCCTGGCCTAGGCAGCTGCCTTACAAATAACCAAGCCTCCACGAGGTTTGGAATAAACAAAATACTATTTATTCTGGGTATCACAACTTTCATTCACTTAAACAAAGAGGTTCTTTTCACTTTCCAGAGAGTAACATAATGCAATAAAAGTATTTCTTGGCTTCCCAGTACAATTATATAATACAAAGTCAACTAGACCTTTACGCCTTGCTACAAGCTTGTAGGAAATATTTTATACATACAAGGTTTCTTTAAACACATCTTCTTCCTATATTATTTGTGTCCTAAACTTGCTACTCCCAAGCTTCTAGCTGGGTTACCACAGGACTACTCTTTACACCAAACAACTCTCCCTTTTTTCCAACCAAGGGCAGTTCTCAAACTCCTTTTACAATCCAGAGCAATTCCAAATTACTCCTAGGCTACCAAGTACAATCTTCCTATGATTTTTTTCTTCCAGACGTTTCCCTAATCTGCTGAGCTTGGCTTTTACCTGCCTCTGGCCTTTTATATCTTTTGGGACTATCTGTAACCCTGGGATTTTCAGCCTATCCCCTTTCCTTCTTTCTTATAGTGGCTGTTAGCCCTGTTAGTGTTTCTACTACTACTACTACTATTACTACTACTACTTATCATTTCTATAGCATTACTAGACGTACGCAGTGCTGTACACTTGAACATGAAGAGACAGTCCCTGCTCGACAGTGCTTACAGCCACACTCCCTTCTTGGAGCTACTTTGATGATTAGCTTAGTAGCTTTCCTACCTGGGAAGAAATAAGCTTCTGCACTACATTTTCCAGTAGATGCAGCTTCCTTCCCAAGCTACCTGCTCAGCCTTTTTCTCACACTGGGTTCCTAGCTATCCATACCCCCAAGGCTCTTGTGTTTGGTTAAAGGGATTTCTGCTGGAGGCAGATGGCACATCTCTCAAGTAAGGACTTATTTTAACCATTGTTTCTGCTTTTCTTTTGGACCTTTAAGTTTTAACTGGGTATAGCAACTGGTTACTTCCTAACCTCCATGGCCCCCTGAGCTTCTGACTCAGCTGGTGGGTCATACCATATATCAGTGGTTCCCAACCCTGGTCCTTGAGGCTCCCCAGCCAGTCAGGGTTTCAGGATATCCACAATGAATATTCAAGAGAGAGATCTGCATGCACTGCCTTCACTGCATGCAAATCTCTCTCATGAATATTTATTGTGGATATCCCAAAACCCTGACTAGCGGGGTGCCGCCAGGACCAGGGTTGGGAACCACTGCCATATATCTAAATAGATACTTTTGTTCTGTTTTCACTGAAGAAAATCCTGGAGAAGGACCGCGAGGGACTGGCAAAAGTACACCTGAGAATGGAATGGATAGCACCGTTCACGGAAGAGAGTGTGTATCAACAACTTGGAAAGCTAAAGGTGGACAAAGCCATGGGACCGGACGGGATCCACCCCAGAATATTGAGGGATCTCAGAGAGGTTCTGGCGGATCCTCTTAAAGATTTGTTTAATAAATCCTTGGAGACGGGAGAGGTTCCGAGGGATTGGAGAACGGCGGAGGTGGTCCCTCTTCACAAAAGTGGTGATAGGGAAGAAGCTGGAAACTACAGGCCGGTAAGGCTGACTTCGGTTATTGGAAAAGTAATGGAAGCGATGCTGAAGGAAAGGATAGTGAATTTCCTGGAAGCCAATAAGTTGCAAGATCCGAGACAACATGGTTTTACCAGAGGGAAATCGTGCCAAATGAATCTCATTGAATTCTTTGATTGGGTAACTGGAGAATTGAATCATCGACATGCTATAGACGTAATCTACTTAGATTTTAGCAAAGCTTTTGACATGGTTCCCCACAGGAAGCTCTTAAATAAGCTAGATGGGCTGAAGATAGGTCCTGAAGTGGTGAACTGGATTAGGAACTGGTTGACGGACAGACGACAGAGGGTGGTGGTAAATAGAGTTCGCTCGGAGGAGGGAAAGGTGAGTAGTGGAGTGCCTCAGGGATCGGTGCTGGGGCCGATTCTGTTCAATATATTTGTGAGTGACATTGCCGAAGGGTTAGAAGGTAAAGTTTGCCTATTTGCAGATGATACTAAGATTTGCAACAGAGTGGACACCCGGGAGGGAGTGGAAAGCATGAAAAAGGATCTGAGGAAGCTAGAAGAATGGTCTAAGGTTTGGCAATTAAAATTCAATGCGAAGAAATGCAAAGTGATGCATTTAGGGAGTAGAAACCCATGAGAGACTTATGTGTTAGGCGGTGAGAGTCTGATAGGTACTGAGGGGGAGAGAGATCTTGGGGTGATAGTATCCGAGGAACTGAAGGCGACGAAACAGTGTGACAAGGCGGTGACCGTAGCGAGAAGATTGCTAGGCTGTATAGAGAGAGGTGTGATCAGCAGAAGAAAGAAAGTGTTGATGCCCCTGTACAAGTCGTTGGTGAGGCCCCACCTGGAGTATTGTGTTCAGTTTTGGAGGCCGTACCTTGCTAAGGATGTTAAAAAAATGGAAGCGGTGCAAAGAAAAGCTACGAGAATGGTATGGGATTTGCGTTCCAAGACGTATGAGCAGAGACTTGCTGACCTGAACATGTATACCCTAGAGGAAAGGAGGAACAGGGGTGATATGATACAGACGTTCAAATACTTGAAAGGTATTAATCCGCAAACAAATCTTTTCCGGAGATGGGAAGGCGGTAGAATGAGAGGACATGAAATGAGATTGAAGGGGGGCAGACTCAAAAAAGATATCAGGAAGTATTTTTCACGGAGAGGGTGGTGGATGCTTGGAATGCCCTCCCGCGGGAGGTGGTGGAGATGAAAACGGTAACGGAATTCAAACATGCGTGGGACAGGCATAAAGGAATCCTGTGCAGTAGGAATGGATCCTCAGAAGCTTAGCCAAAATTGGGTGACGGAGCAGGTGACGGAAGAGAGGTTGGTGGTTGGGAGGCGAGGATAGTGGAGGGCAGACTTATACGGTCTGTGCCAGAGCCAGTGATGGGAGGCGGGACTGGTGGTTAGGAGGCGGAAAATACTGCTGGGCAGACTTGTACGGTCTGTGCCCTGAAAAAGGCAGGTACAAATCAAGGTAAGGTATAGACATATGAGTTTATCTTGTTGGGCAGACTGGATGGACCATGCAGGTCTTTTTCTGCCATCATCTATTATGTTACTATCTTCCAATTCCATCCCAACTCTGCCTGAATTGTGCTAGATCACTCCACATTGCCTGCATTGTGCCAACAAAATCAAAGCTGATATCCAGTGGCACCACCAGGTTTAGTGTTGCTGAATAAATATGGATGGTTGAGTATGATTTCACAAGCAGGAGCCTCACCTACACAGTTAAATCCTTTTCAACTTCTACCCCTAAGTTTATATTGAAGACGTCAAAAGGTTAAGTAATTTGCCCAAGTTCACAAGGAGCATCAGTGGGCTTGAACTCTGAACTTTGTGGTTCTTGACTCATTGCACTACTCAGTAAGCTACTTTTTCACTCTGTCTATATGCTAGCTGTTGTTGCCATTTTATTTCACTTTTATTCAGAGATGTTTTAACTTATATTTAACTACATTTTATAATAAAATAACTTCTTTTTTTAATGAGGAAGAACATTTTGTAATGTCATTGGGTAATATGTTGCACAGTGCAAGCATGAATAGGCTTCAGTTGCCTCTACCTCAAAATGCTACAACCCAAAATTATACTTCTTAAGGGCCAAAAATCTTTCATTTCCTTCTGTTCTACCTTCACAACTGTCATTCCAGGGGCCCAGACTTCCTGCTGAGTTCATTATACTTTCTAAAGGCTGGTGGATGGAGTCCTGTCCTTTACATTATTTATCTAACACAAGAAAAAGAATATTCACTTAAACATACACACCACAAGTCAGATTACTCAAAATTCCAGTGCTTTTTTAAAAATTTAGATGGATGATCATTGCATCCAACACTCACTTTGCTCATGAAAGGGAAACATCTTGCCCCTATGTTATCTACTGAGTTTGGTGTACATCTGTAGAGCAGCACGAGGCAATGATGCTTTCCCTCTATATTCCAAAAGGTATCCTGGGTTTTGTCAGTTGTAAGTAGCTCTTATTTCTTCCTGCTCATTCCCACAGCCCAGGTTTGAAGGAGATGCTTGTCACCCACATAAATCAGCTCTGCAAACACAGTTCTTCTAGCCAGTTTCTGGATATAATACTTCAACAGCCCAGCTTAGGCAGAGCCAGAAGGTGAAGGCAGACTTATTTTACTGCCCAACTCCCTGAAGTCCTTGGCGCAATATACTGCATGCATGTGCCCATTACTCGATCCCACATTCAGAAGGAAATACTAATTAGCTCTATCATTAGCCTTGTTTCCATTTTATAGTAAACTACCATGTATCATAAAAAATTTCATTGGAAGCAAACCCATAGAAAAGTAATGTATTAAAGTCCACTGAGTATTTTTCTTTCTTTTTAATTTTTCAAATTATGAAAAATAGGGGAAAAAAGACTATAGCATCTCTAAGGAAAACTTATGTGTAGTAAAAAAAAAAAAGACCCATATTATGCTACTTGGAGCAGAGATATTTGATTTAGTGAAATCTACAGCTGAAAGTGACCTATAGACAAATGGGTCAATGTTAAGCCAGTGTCAGTCAGTGTTTCTTTAAATGCTGACCACCACAAGGTAATTTAGGCCCAGAAATTCAGTACCGAGCCATATACAGACACTGGCTCTGACTATCCAGGTCATCAGTGGTGTCCAGAAGATTTGTGGGCACATCCAATATTCAGTCCTGTACCGGTATAACTAATAGGCCATTTGGATTGACTTTTGTGCAGTCCAACTTGCCCAGTTAGCTTTGTGGACATTGGCACTCTTTCAATATGCATACAGCATGCACTGTTTCTGCATTTGCAATCGTATGTACATTCATACTCAATCAAGAAAAGAGAGCATACTTAAAAGTGCACACTCTGGGGTCCGTTACCAAGCTGCGGGAGGTGGAGATACGGGCTCCCGTGCTAACCTGGCGGTAACTGGGCAGCACACGGCAATGCCTGGTTACTGCTGTGTAAGCCATTTCTGGGGGTATTCCTTTTCCCCCAGAAATGGTGCAAGCTCGAGGCTGGACTGCTGCCAGCAGCCACATTGGGCCGGTTGTAGTCCCGGAAAGGGCCTCTCTGTTGGCAAAGGGCCAGATTCTATATAAGGCACCTAAAAAATCTGCATGATAACATTTCTGCCTAAGCGTATTCTCTAAGTGGTGCCTAGATTTAGGCGTGGTACATAGAATACGCTTAGTTGATATCCCAGCGCCTAAAACTACATGTGTCCATTTATACCAATGAAAATGTGGTGTAAACCCGTGTGTAGATTTATGTGCATTGGGCCATATTCTACAACTATGCATGTACATTTTGGAATGCCCATTTCCCCGCCAATAGCCATGCCCCTTTTGAACTTCATGCATTAGAATTTAGGAGCAGTTCATTACAGAATACGCTTAGTGAGTTGTGTGTGTAAATTCTAATTATTGCCAATTCATGTTCATTATTGCTTATTAAATTCTGATATCAACGCCAATTAAGTTATGCATGTTGTTATAGAATATGCCTGGATTTCGCCATGGATCTCTAGGCGTGCTATATAGAATCCGGGGAAAGTGCATATTTCCCTTTCTAAAAAAGGCTCATTATGAGTCTACTAGAAAATTAGCATTTTCCCGCCCCTAAAATATGGAATAATTTACCGCAGCCAATACGGTCTGAATATTCGTTTGTAAAATTTAAATCCTGTTTGAAAACACTTTTTTTGGGCTTTTGTTTGCAGTTTCTCTAATGACTACTGATTGAGGACAGATTAGCTGGTTCATTGATTCAGTGCTGTTTTGTTTTTTTGGTTTTGTTTTTGTTCTATTGTTAAACAGTGGTAAAAAGTAGCCTTAGCACACCCTAACACTGGTCTTTCCCACGTGCTGAGGGCATTTTTACTACTGTGGTAAAATGGCAGAATTTCCTATTTTTTATATTAATTGCCTCATGCTAATTTTGCTCAGCATGTGGCCATTAAAATGGATTAGCATGTGAGCCCTTACCACCACCCATTTTGTAGGCGGTAAGGTCTCATGTGCTAAACACATGCTAATCGGTTAGCCCATGGCAATGTAGCTGTGCTACCCAATTAGTGCAGGACACACCCTGCCCCCAGACATGCCCCCATCAAAAAATATTTTTTTTAGTGCATGGGTAACATGGGTACCCCCCAAAATTACTCCATGACACCTCAGTGCTCCCCGCGGTATGCCATTTATTTGCCACAATAAGCATGTGTTAGTACTTACCACAATTTTGTAAAATGGCCTTTGTACTTTGGGCTTTTTTTTTTGTTCAACTGCACTCTTCGGTATGACTGAACTCTCAAACTGGGCAGGTGGCACCTCAGCACTCTCCTTTCATCCCAACCATACACATGTATAGCAACACTTGACCAGTTATCTGAGAAGAAGAGTGGAATTTATTATGGACGCAGCATTCTATAACATACATATGTAAAGCTATTCACAGTAGCAATCAATTTCATTCATGTATACAGTTTACAATAAGAAGTATCAAACATTTACTATACAACTCGATCTTATATCTAGCACATTTTTGGGCAAGGGTTCTAGCCTTTCGAGTCACACAGCTCTCTCTACTTCTGCCTTACTCACGATGTAGATTTTATGCTCCTCCTGGGGCATATATAGCAGACATACCTAGGCGTTAACATCACTACTTTGATCAGAGGATTTCCGTAAAAGCATCTTCCCTTTTTCAATAGCTGACTCTCTTCTTGAATCTTTCAGCCTCCCCATTCTATCCAAGCCTGAGGTAAGCACTGCTGGTTGTCTGTTACTCTGGCACTGGCCCCACTCTGTACAAGAGGGGAACTGCCCTTGGCCTTGTACATCGTCCATGTCACTGCTAGCATGGGACAAAACCACTTCACATTTGAGCTTGATTTTGGTCTGAGAATACTGCTGTGTACTCTATCCAGCTAGGACCCACCGCCTTTTGAATGCTGCAACGAGACCCTAACATCTGTAACATGGGCGGGCGGGGTGAGTGCACCACTGGGGCAGAAGTCAAAATCGGCGATTATACCTTTGGAAACCTCGCCCTTACTGCTTCCATAGGCTACCCTTTTCTCTGCCTCCTGGACTTCCTACTACTACTACTACTTAACATTTCTAGAGCGCTACTAGGGTTACGCAGCGCTGTACAAATTAACAAATAAGGACAGTCCCTGCTCAGAAGAGCTTACAATCTAAAGGACGAAATGTCAAGTTGGGGTAGTTTAGATTTCCTGAGAAGAGGTGTAGTGATTAGGTGCCGAAGGCGACATTGAAGAGGTGGGCTTTGAGCAATGATTTGAAGATGGGTAGGGAGGGGGCCCGGCGTATGGGCTCAGGGAGTTTGTTCCAAGCATGGGGTGAAGCGAGGCAGAAAGGGCGAAGCCTAGAGTTGGCGGTGGTGGAGAAGGGTACTGAAAGGAGGGATTTGTCTAGAGAGCGGAGGTTACGGGTGGGGACAAAAGGGGAGATGAGAGTAGAGAGGTAAGGAGGGGCTGCAGATCGAGTGCATTTGTAGGTGAGTAGGAGAAGCTTGAACTGTATGCGGTATCTGATCGGAAGCCAGTGAAGTGACTTGAGGAGAGGGGTGATATGAGTATATCGGTTGAGGCGGAAGATAAGATGTGCGGCCGAGTTCTGGATGGACTGAAGGGGGGATAGATGGCTAAGTGGGAGGCCGGTGAGGAGTAGGTTGCAGTAGTCAAGGCGAGAGGTAATGAGAGAGTGGATGAGAGTTTGAGTGGTGTGCTCGGAGAGGAGGGGGTGAATTTTGCTAATGTTATAGAGGAAGAAGCGACAGGTCTTGGCTATCTGCTGGATATGCGCAGAGAAGGAGAGGGAGGAGTTGAAGATGACACCAAGGTTGCGGGCAGATGAGACAGGGACGATGAGTTTGTTATCAATTGAGATAGAGAGTGAAGGGAGAGGAGAAGTGTGTTTGGGTGGGAACACAATAAGTTCCGTCTTGGCCATGTTTAGTTTCAGGTGACGGTTGGACATCCAGGCAGCAATGTCGGATAAGCAGGCCAGTACTTTGGCCTGGGTTTCCGCAGTGATTTCTGGTGTGGAGAGATAAAGCTGGGTGTCGTCAGCATAAAGATGATAGTGGAAACCATGAGAAGAGATTAGGGAGCCTAAGGAAAAGGTGTAGATTGAAAAAAGAAGGACAGAACCCTGGGGAACTCCAACAGAGAGCGGGATAGGGGAGGAGGATGAGCCATGAGAGTGTACTATGAAGGTACGATGGGAGAGATAAGAGGAGAACCAGGAGAGGACAGAGCCCTGGAACCCAAAGGAGAACAGTGTGTCAAGAAGTAGGTTGTGATTGACAGTGTCAAAAGCGGCGGATAGGTCGAGGAGGATGAGGATTGAATAGTGACCTTTAGATTTGGTGAGGAACAGGTCATTGCAGACTTTAGATAGTGCTTTTTCTGTCGAGTGTAGGGGGCGAAAGCTGGATTGAAGCGGATCGAGGATGGCATGAGAGGAGAGGAAATCAATGCAGCGGCTGTGAATGGCGCGTTCAAGTATCTTGGAGAGGAAGGGTAGGAGGGAAATGGGGCAGTAGTTGGAGGGACAGGTAGGGTCAAGTGATGGTTTTTTGAGGAGTTACTTGTCTCCTCTTCTTCCTTCTATCTTTATTTTTCTTTAACTTAACTTACATAAGCCTGCCTATGAGCCCTATCTTAATTCCCCAGTCCCCTCCCTTCCCTCCCATGACTTCATCCCCTAGCCATGCTCAGGATCACTGTCCATTTGTGCTTATGACTGCCTATGTGTCTGGGTCATTTTCCTTTCCTGTTTTAGGTGCTCCTTTCACATTTTAAGTATATTTTTAGTCCTTTCAATGTAAACTGCTTTGATCTGTGTCCCAGTAATGGTGGTACATCAGGATTTTAAATAAATATAAACATACAATTAACTACAGATGAAAAAAAAATTGGATATTAAGTGCCAGGCCTAAATACCAGCATTCAGGGCTCCTTTTACTAAGTGGCGGTAAACCCAATGCAGGCTTACCGCTTGCTACACAGCCCAGCGGTACTTCCCACCCCTAGTGCACTGTCATTTCCTGCGCTACAAAAATTTATTTATTTTTGGAGTGCTGGAGTGTACCTGGTGGTAATCAGGCAGTGCTGCGCGCTGCCCGGTTACCAAAGGTTAATACGGGAGCCCTTACCACCACTTCAATGGGTGGAGGTAAGGGACTCCCCCGAAATGGCCGCGCAGCAAGTGCTTTACTTGCCACATAGCCATTTCCTGCAGGAAGTCAAAGCTTCCCTTTTACCAGCTGTGGTAAAACACACGCTGATGCCAGCCCCTTTTGCCGCAGCTTGGTAAAAGGGGTCCTCAATATCTGGCCACTGGAAGTTATCCCAATTAGTTATCCCAGATACTGACATTGAATGCCAATGGTGCCCAGATATCTTTCGGGTCTTCCTGACTCCATACTCAGACTGCTCCAGCCTTAAATGGAGAGTGACTTGGAAGTCAGAGCTGATATTCAGTGGTACGATCCTGTTAAAGGCTGCTGAATATCTGTTCTTGGCCTATTCAGCCCCATTTAGCCAGGCAGGAGGTGACACTGAGTGCAGCTGAGCTATCAGCAGACACGACAGCGAGTATGTAGTACTGATCTGCATTTTATCTGTCACTGACATATAATTGTAAACTAAAGTGACTATGAGTTAGATCCATCCCCATATTCACCAATAAAAATAATATTAAACAAACCTCTGGGTAAAATTTTGTTTAACATTTAAAAAAAAAAAATGCATATTTTACAAAAGATTCTGAGTTTGGACAAACCTGAAACTGGAGCCATTTTGGAGGACAAGTCATTAGTTTGTTGTTGTCCCATTAATTTGTATTCAGTGCTGAAACAAGCTGAAGAAAGTTCCTTCTAATCACAAATGTGGTAATCAGTTTAAATTCTGCAATTGTCTCTATAGTTTAATTATTGTTTAAATTGTGCAATTTTCTCTATAGTTTAATTATTATAATTCATGAGTATATTTTCCTCCAGAAACTCATTTGATTTTCTTTCAGAGTTGTGCACCAATATAGCAATGAATTTTACTATCCTCAAAATAGTTATTTGAGCTTTTGGGATAACAAAAAAGTCGCTTTCAAAATCCCTGCAGGGTCCACCAAAGGACTGAGGCCAAGTTTAGACATTTGATCAGTACACGTGGGCTCTTTTCTTTCCTTTATTAGTCTAACAACATTTTTCGTTCTGTTTTTAGCAGTTGCACATCCTTTCTGAGAATGCATTGCCAAACTGAACCCCATGCTTGAAATATGGCCTGACAAAGACTTTATACAAGAATATAATCCAGTGCATCAGTTTGCTTTACCAATCACTGTCACAGTTGAATAATACATTGGCTGTAAATTTGATATTTTCCCTAAATTCATACTGTTAGTACTGCACAGTGCCACTGTAGAGAATGTATGTGACATCATTGCTTCAATATTACATCTATCAACTCAGATTAAGCATGAGGTTGTAGTGGTATCTCCAGTCATGATGCAAAAATTTCTGGTCAGCTTACTTTCAATACACACACCACCAAAAGTGAATTTCTTTTAGACAAGAGAATAGACCTTTGTGAGGGATTATATTATGCATAACTTGTGAGTTGAAATAAGCATATTGAAGTAAATATTATAGTTATGTATTCTTAGGTATGTTTGACAAATTGGGAACAATTTCCAAGATACAAAAGTCCATGGCTACTTTGTACCCATGTTCCTAATCTAGACCTTGTTCCTAATTCTCAAAGAAAAAGTATAAGGGTGAAGGGGAGGGTTACATAGAAGCTGATGGGGATAAGGTGGAATTGCTTCACAAATATTTCTGTTCTGTGTTCACAGCTGAAGGGTTGGAAATAGACCATAGAAAGCCAACACAAACAGGAATGGAGGTGTGGAAGACCCTGAATGAGGACTGTGTTCGTAAGGAGCTAGCTAAACTAAAGGTTGGCAAAACAATGAGTCCGGATGGTATACATCCGAGGGTACTGAAAGAACTTAGGGAAGTTCTGGTGGCTGTGCTTCTCTAGAGCTGGTAGTGGTCCTTGAGGATTGGAGAAGGGCAGATGTATCTCTCTCAATGAAAGTAGAGGTAAGGAGGAGGTTGGGAACTACAGCTGGTAAGTCTGACTTCTGAGATAAGGAAATGAGGTTTTTGGAATCTGGTGAAACTTGTGTCTCACTCATTGAACATCACAGTGTAATTCATGGTTTTAAATTAAATAAGGAAAAGACAAAATTATTATGGATAGATACTGTAAGAAAGTCAATTCCAGAAATACTTAAAATCTCCAAAGACTTGTACTTAAAGGTTGAGCGCACTGTTAAGGTACTGGGCTTTATTCTGGACTTCACTCTTTCTTTTGAACCGTAAGTTAGTCACATTATTAAAACAGTGTTCTTTAAGTTCCGAATGTTGATTAATGTTTGTCATTATTTTGACAAAAAAAAAACGTTTTGTTGTATTAGTTCAGGATCTTGCATTGTTCCATCTAAATTTAACAGTCTGTATTTGTCTATCACTGTTAAATTTTGAACTAAATTGCAGATCCTTCAGAACACTGCTGCCAGACTCATATTCCATTTAAAGAAGCATGATATTAGTTCAGCCCTGATTTCCCTACACTGGTTACCTGTACAAGCTTGCATTTCTTTTAAACTATCTTGTTTGGTATTTAAAATGTTTGATGAAATCAGTCCAGAATACTTGTTAAACTTCGTGGTCTTTCCTTTCAAGAGATTAGGAAGGGTATGGAGTCCAGGTGTGCGGATGTTATAATGCCGTTGTATCGCTCCATGGTGCGACCGCACCTGGAGTATTGTGTTCAGTACTGGTCTCCGTATCTCAAAAAAGATATAGTAGAATTGGAAAAGGTACAGCGAAGGGCGACGAAAATGATAGTGGGGATGGGACGACTTTCCTATGAAGAGAGGCTGAGAAGGCTAGGGCTTTTCAGCTTGGAGAAGAGACGGCTGAGGGGAGATATGATAGAAGTGTATAAAATAATGAGTGGAATGGATCGGGTGGATGTGAAGCGACTGTTCACGCTATCCAAAAATACTAGGACTAGAGGGCATGAGTTGAAGCTACAGTGTGGTAAATTTAAAACGAATCGGAGAAAATTTTTCTTCACCCAACGTGTAATTAGACTCTGGAATTCATTGCCGGAGAACGTGGTACGGGCGGTTAGCTTGACGGAGTTTAAAAAGGGGTTAGATAGATTCCTAAAGGACAAGTCCATAGACCGCTATTAAATGGACTTGGAAAAATTCCGCATTTTTAGGTATAACTTGTCTGGAATGTTTTTACGTTTGGGGAGCGTGCCAGGTGCCCTTGACCTGGATTGGCCACTGTCGGTGACAGGATGCTGGGCTAGATGGACCTTTGGTCTTTCCCAGTATGGCGCTACTTATGTACTTATGTACTTATAACAAGAGATCCTTTTCTATTATGCTTTTCTTTGTTTATTGGAATTAAGCATAAGAAAATTCTAGAAAAATCTTTTGGTTACCAAGCTGTTCAGTTCTGGCTCTTATTATCTGAGGACCTGCATTCTGTTATCTCTTACACTGCTTTTCGGAAGGATTTAAAAAGATATTTATTTAGGAAAAATTATGCTTGAATATTGCAGAAATTATTATGTTTCTTCTTTTTTTGATTTAATATGTGATTAGTCTATATCCCACTTTGAACCATCATTTGGTTTGGGATTTAGCAGGATATATTATGGTTTTACTAAAGGCAATTCATGTCAGACAAATCTAATTAATTTCTTTGACTGGATGACTTATTTATGGGGCACGGAAATTTGACCACTTGACACCCCTTTTGAAGTTCTCATAGGTTGCCACTTCCTCAACATATTATTTATAAAATTATACTCCTGGTATCTAAAATTTGACTCACTGGATATCCTGCTTTTCTTGCCTGCTTGCTGTCTCCCTACATCCCTACTCATCCACTCTGTTCGTTGACACAGCAATGTCTGATCGTCCCCACAATTATAGAAGTTGCTAATGCTAAAGAAGGCATTGTATCTTTTCAATACAAGGCCCTGAGCTCTGGAACCAGTTCCCAGAGCATCTCAGATCTCAATCATCCCCTGACCGGTTTAAGGTAGGCCTGAAAACTTACCTCTTTCAGGAAGTATTTCATTGATGTCCAAAGCAGTTGCCAAAGGGCTCTGGAGTTGTTTCCCTACCTAGTTGATTATTGTAGTTCACCCCCTTCACCCATCTAAGCCATATGTCTTTTTCATGCTTTTTTACCCCCTTCCTTCTCTATTACTGTATAGACTTTAAGACACCTGGCTGGCATTACTGATAGGCAGGATAACAAGTTTTTAACAAACTTGAAAAACTTGAAACTTGAAAGTTGCATCAAGGGAAAGCACTGGATGTGGTACACATAGATTTTAGCAAAGCCTTTTGACACGTTCTCGGTATAGGCCCTAAAGTGACTGAATGGGTTAGAAACTGGTTGAGTGGAAGACAACAGAGGGTAGAGGTAAACAGAGCTCACTCTGAGAAAAGGGATATTAACAGTGGTGTGCCGCAAGGTTCAGTTCTTGGGCTGGTTCTTTTTAACATTTTTGTAAGCGATATTGCTGAAGGGCTGATGAAACTAATGGTGTGGATAAACATGAGGAGGGACATGGTAAAGCTTGATGAATGGTCCAGAATTTAGCAGCAATACATAATGCTAAAAAGTGCAGGGTCATGCATTTGGGCTACAAACAGGCTCATTTTCGAAAGAGAAGGACGTCCATCTTTTGACATAAAACGGAAAATGGACGTCCTTCTCCCAGAGACGATCAAATCGGTATAATCGAAACCCAATTTTGGACATCTCCAACTGCAGTCCGTCTCAAGGACGTCCAAATTTCAAGGGGGTGTGTCGGAGGCATAGCGAAGGTGGGACTTGGGCGTGCCCAACACTTTAGACGGTTTCACCCGGACATGTTTTTTTTAAGAATAAGACACAAAAAGGTGCCCAAAATGACCAGATGACCACCGGAGAGAATCGTGGATGACCTCCCGTTACTCCCCTAGTGGTCACTAACCCTCTCCCACTGTCAAAAACCATCTTTAAAAATATTTCGTGCCAGCCTCTATGCAGCCTTAGATGTCATACTCAGGAGCAGTTTTAGTGGGTACTGCAGTGCACTTCAGACAAGCGGACCCAGGCCTACCTGTTACATTTGTGAGGAAACAGCGAGCTCTCCAAAACCCACTGTACCCATATATAGGTGCCCCCCTTCACCCATAAGGGCTATGGTAGTGGTGTACAGTTGTGAGTAGTGGGTTTTGGGAGGCTTAGCACACAAGGTAAGGGAGCTATGTTCCTGGGAGCATTTTATGAAGTCCACTGCAGTGCCCCCTAGGGTGCCCAGTTGGTGTCCTGGCATGTCAGGGGGACCAGTGCACTACAAATGCTGGCTCCTCCCGTATCCAAATGGCTTGCATTTGGACATTTTTGACATGGATGTCTTTGGTTTCGAAAATTGCCGAAAGTAAGAAACGTCCAAATCCAAGGACGTCCAAATCTAGGGACGTCCAAATTTAAGGACTTGGACATCTCTGATGGTATTTTTGAAATGAAAGATGGACGTCCATCTTTTTTTCGAAAATATGGGTTTCCCCACCCCTGGATTTGGACGTTTTGCAAAGACATCCAAATCGCAACTAGGACGTATTTTTTTTTCGAAAATGCCCATCAAAATGAGTGAAGAACATTTGTGCACAAAAAGGAGCAGAACTTGAGTGTGAAAGGGTGATTGCAAAAGCTAGGGGGCATAGGGAGAAGAATGGCCAGCAGGAAAAAGGAGGCGATAATGCCTCTCTATAAGACTTTGGTGAGCCCTCATTTAGAATACAATTCTGGAGACTACACCTTCAAAAAGATATAAACAGAATGGGGTCAGTCCAGAGGGCAGCTACAAAAATGGTCAGTGGGTTGTACTTTTTTGGGATCTTGCCAGGTATTTGTGACCTGGATTGGCCACTGTTGGAAACAGGATGCTGGGCTTGATGGACCTTTGGTCTGTCCCAGTATGGCAATAATTATGTACTTATGGCTTTGTCATAAAGGGGTGAATTGTATATTTGGCACCAAAAAATTGGCACAAAAAAGCACTATTCTATACGCTGCACTTAGTTAGACGTGGTTTATAGTATAGCGCTTATGCTCGAGACTCCATTATCTCTTTCTCTTCCACCTCTCCTATTCCTTTCAAGATTTCCTGAACAGAATCATGTGGTGGAGGCTGTGGCCTCTCTAACAAGTGCAGTGCCACTGGTCCCTGTTCTCCATATCCTATGAAGAAATGCAGGGATACAGGAACAAGGCAGTCCACAAGGTTAGACTTCACTGCATCTGTTCAGTTTTGAAAAGTGCAGGCAAGCTGTACCATCTCTGGGTCACGTAATTCAGGCATCACTTCTTAGGTGCCAGTCATAGAAGTTTCAGTTGTCATGAGGTAGACACGATCAGGGCTGATTTTGAAAAGGGCACCATTTCTCCCCCCACCCCCCGGCCATATGTGCAACTTCCATATTCTGTTACTGGTGAAATGGATTGACTGTAAAGGGTGAAGGAAGGCAGTTGAAGCAGTACATTTTCATGGAGGCCTATGAAGCAAATCAAAGATGGAAAAGGTGTGGTATTTGGTATGGGCATGCATGGTGTGAACTACAGTGCTGAAAATGTGTATTGGTGCATCACATTGGTTGATTTAATGCTGAACATTAGGTCAGCAGTAAAAATGTGTGAATCTTGATTAAAACAATCTGAAGGATTGGGCTTGATGAGCCTTTTTGAAGTAATCGAAAATGGATTTTTGAAGTATAAGCTTCAAAATCCAAACTGATTTCCCCAGTAAACCTGTGAAAATTCTTAAGCCCAATGAAATCAAACCAGCCTGAAAATGTGCCTGTTAATGAGTTTGACTTTGAATTATTCATCTGTCTCCAGCTAGTAAGGATTTCCTAAAGATTGTCAATAAATCCTGATCTCAACAAATCATCACAACAACTCCAGAGTTTAATGAAATCATCAAATTCCTTAATAAAATGTTTAGAGAATGGTTTGTAAATCTTTTACCTGCTTCCAAAGCATTTCTAAGAAGCTTGTGTTAAGTCAGACTACAATAATACTAAAAATTTTCATTTAGTTAAGAGAATAAAATATGGAGAGCCATTTGGTCATTACTGTCTGCTCTTCCGGAACCAGTAGCCTCCAAGTCACATATATCACAGAGGCCCTGTCAGGGCTCATATACACTGTTGATAGAGTGAGCATGTTTGTCTACAAAGGGCTTTTAAATGAACTAATGCATGATTTATGTGGACTACTTTGAAGAAAACACCAATCTGTCTGGACGTGTCGACATGTCATTAGATGCATTTGTCTGGGTAAAGCAGGTACAGTGCAAATGCAGGACTGAGATGAATAAAATGCAATGACATAACTTGGAGGGTGTATTAAAGTGCTTGGAAGGAATGGATGAGCAGGGCTAGTCTCCATCTATAAAACAGGTCTTGGTAGATAACTTTCACTATTGTGTTTTTATTCTTTGCTGACAAAATTGAAAGGCACATGCATTTACTTTGTAATTCATGCAAGGATGAAATCACATTTCCTCATGGTGCATAAAAAAGGAGGAAAACTAGCTTTACAAGACTGTTTTTATAGGCTACAATTGGCTCACTAGTTGTTGCAGCCATTTTGAATGCATTGAGAAGTCATGGAATATCAGTTTTAATCCTAGATTTGATATCTATCATTTAACTTAATCTACATTTGAAAAGAAATTAAAGATGGATCCTTTCTCTTATAATTATGTTTATAGCAGAATTTTATTCTTCCTACACTTCCCACATTGCTCAGAGATGTCCGTAACTAGTATACCAAAATTCCCTGAGAGCCGAGACTATGAAAGAGTGTTTATTCAAATAATCCAACAAGGCAGAAAATTATCACTTTGAATTAATTTAGGTAGCAACAAATTTAGGGAAAAACAAAGATTTTTACATCCTCTTCACTAGTGTCCTGATATACTACAATTGTGATGGGGCATCAATGGGCATTTTAGGGATTTTAAGAAAATTATAGCATCAGGGGAACTGAGGAACTGAGTTCAATTCCCGGCACAGGCAGCTCCTTGTGACTTTGGGCAAGTCACTTAACCCTCCATTGCCTGCCACATCAAGCCTGCCATGAGTGGGAAAGCGCGGGGTACAAATGTAAAAAAACAAAAACAAACTACAAGTGTCTAGATGTGAAAGGAACACTTTTTTTTTCTTTAAATGCTGCATTAGACAAATAAATGTGTCATGACTAAGTCTGCAGTTTTATGCATCCTCCTGTTTAAAGACAAATGAAATCAAAATTAGAAAAAGCAGAAAAATGGATTTATAAGAGGCTTGCTCAAGGCATATAGAAGTGGAGATGTTAATTTGAACCTGGATCAACTGGTTTCAGAGCTTTCTGCTTTAACCATGCTGCTATTCCACTAGCTCTAGCTTGCTGTGCTAATTATTGCAAACCTTAGGAAAATCATTTTAGATAAATTAAAGGGATTTTTACTAATCACACAAGCTCTAAGTTCCTGGCACAGAGGCAATAATAAGTCATGCTGCTTGCATATAAAGTATGACATCATTAGAAAATCACTAATCTAAACTATTGATACAGAAAGCTGTACATTAAATCCTCTTTGTAATGCTGCATGATGTGCCTGTGATATGTGACATGGTTACTTCATTTTGGCTCTTTCCTGCACTACTCTATTTTAAATCCACTAATTATTATTATATTTTCAGTGCCTCATTATAGTGTAGCTGCACCAAAAGGCTGGTTACTAAAATTCACATACCATAATACGCAATGTTTTATGGGTTATATTTCATCAAAATAGATGCTTTCTATTATCTTCAGTGCAGCTACGTTCTCACAAACTTAGAAGCAGGATACATTTGAATTCAGAGCACTTGAAAGGCAATTATATAAGCTGGTAACTAAATATAAGTACATAAATATTGCTATACTGGGACAGACCGAAGGTCCATCAAGCCCAGCATCCTGTTTCTAACAGTAGCCAATCTAGGTCACAAGTACTTGGCAAGATCCAAAAAAAAAAAAAAGTGCAATACATTTTATGCTGCTTATCCTAGAAATAAGCAGTGGATTTTCCCCAAGTCCATTTTAATAATGGTCTATGGACTTTTCCTTTAGGAAGCCAGCCAACCTTTTTTAAACCCCACTGAGCTAATTACTTTTTCTACATTCTTTGGCAAAGAATTTCAGAGTTTAATTACATGTTGAGTTAAGAAAAATTTTCTCTGATTCATTTTAAATTTACTACTTTGTAGCTTCATCACATGCCCCCTAGTCCTGGTATTTTTGGAAAGAGTAAACAAGCGATTCACGTCTACCTGTTCCACTCCACTCATTATTTTATAGACCTCTATTGTATCTCCCCTAGCCATTTCAGCCTTTCCCCATAGGGAAATCTTCCCATCCCCTTTATCATTTTCATCACCCTTCTCTGTATCTTTTCTAATTCCACTATATCTTTTTTGAGATGCGGCGACCAGAATTGAACACAATATTCGAGGTGCAGTCGCACCACGGAGCGATACAAAGGCATTATAATGTTCTTATTTTTGTTTTCCATTCCTTTCCTAATAATGCCTAACATTCTATTTTGCTTTCTTAGCCGCCACCGCACACTAAGCAACACCAGAGTGGATGAGCAGGGAAATCACTACGACAATTGTTCAGGGTATGGGTGAGTAGGGTCTATGATGACTCTTCCAGTACAATGCCAGGAATTCATAGAATTCCACAAGAAAAATATTTATTGTTGTGAAAGGCACTGAGACTTGACACAGGGCCATGTTTCAGTGTGACCACTGTATACAGTCTGTAGCTGTATAATCTCAGGTTAAATGATGAAAATAGTGTAGGCAAGAAATATCCTCTATATGTAGCATCTTAAAAGTGCTATACCAACTGGCAGAATGGGAAAACAATTTACTCTGCGGGTATAGCATTTATAAGGCACTATATATAGAGGATATTTCTTGCATACATTACTATTTTCATCATTTAACCTGAGATTAACCAGCACCAGATTCCTGAAGCAGCTGTCATGCTGAAACATGGCTCTGTGTCAAGTCTCAGTGTCTTTCACAACAATAAATATTTTTCTTGTGAAATTCTACACTCTTGGTGTTGTGTTGGAAGAGTCATCATAGACCCTACTAGCCCACCTAATTTTAGTTGTCAATAATGTGCATACGTTACAGAATATTAGCACTTATGCACTGTGCATAAGTGCTAGGCACTATTCTGTAATGGCACTCGTAAGTCATTAGTGTGCTACCGCAAGGAGGCATTCAAGTGGACGGAACATGGACATGTCAAGACTGTGTCACTGAGCAACATATGCATTCTTGATCAAGCTCACTTGGTGATCCTAGTCTCTTTAGACCTTTTTTCAGCCTTTGAATTGATGGATCATGAGCTCCTTCTGGCACACTTGCACTTTCTGTGTATCCTGACACTGTCCTCCACTGGTTCAAATCATATCTTTCCTGCAGAACTTACCAAGTGCATCAGCATCTTTCTCATCACTCTCCTGATATTATCCTTCTCCCAATAGTATCCCACAGAGATCTATTCTTTCTCCAACACTCTTCAATACATTTCTCACTCCCTTCTCATGGTCATTCACAGTAGAAATCAGCTGGCGGTAAACACCAAGACGCCCATAGGAATATAATGGGCATCTTGGCGTTCACCACCAGCTGATTTCTACCACAAGCTAAAACACTACCGTGGCATAGTAAAAGTCCTACTTAATGGTATGTCCCTTTACTCTTCGTACTTGTATGAATGAGTAAACAATTGATTCATGTTTATCCATTTCACTCCACTCAGGATCCTATAGACTTTATCCTGTCTCCCCTCAGCTGTCTCTTCTCCGTGTGGAAAAGCCCTAATCAGTTTAGCTTTCCCTCATATGTGTCATTCCATTTCCTTAAACATTCTGACTGCCCTTCTCTGTACTTTTTCTAATTCTACTATATCTTTTGTAAGATACGGCAACCAGAATTGCACACGATGCTTAAGGTACAGTCACACTATGGTGTAATATTCTTTGTTTTATTATCTATTTCTTTCCTATTCATTTTTGATATTCTGTTTGCCATTTTGGATGCACAGTGATCAAAACAATCTTAAGTGAAATTGATACATGCCATGTCTAATTTTTTGTTAAAAAATCAGAGAGCAAGAACAATAGCATAATCCTGAAAACAACAATTTCAAAGATGGAAAAGCATCCTGAATATCAAATGCCAGGCAGAAAGTGTGATTGAAAAAAGGCAATGACTTCTTTTGTTCTTCTGCAAGATGTAGAAATTTGCATACAAGTAGCATAAATAATGCTAAATCCAAGCTAATCACATCTTAATGAAATTTGATTTAACCCAGAAGCACTTTCACTGTATAAGAAATAATGTATTAATAACAATGCATAATATGTGCCATGGGTGACAAGAGCACCATGGCTCTTTAGTTAACTGTTTCTATTTAGGTTGTGTAAATGTTGTTGGCACATATCTTTAGATTCTGGTGTTTTCTTCACAAATATTTATAATAATCTCATGGTGTACTTGGTTTAACATTTCAACCTACTGTTTTCTTTGTATAGAAAAGCCAGCACGTGCATATCTAACCTCTACCATGTGCATAAACCATATGCACTGCATTTTATTAAAGGTGCATGGATGATAAAGTCTTTTATAGAATATTATGTTAGTATGAAATGACTTGGTACATTTATTTATTATAAATGTATTGCAGCAATATGTGTGGAAAAAAAGGTTAAACTGAAGGTGGAATGCCCTTCCTTAGATGGAAATCTTGGTGACAGAAGTAGAGAGATTTTCACCTTCATGTATTATTTATCATCAGGTTTGTCCAGAAATCAAGTCCTTCATACAAAGTAAAAGTATATGAGGAGGAGGAGAGATGAACTTTTATAGATTGGGGATTCTTTACTTTTCACTACATACCTAAAGGATTTGTTTTCTGGAAAAAAAATCAGCACACTCACCTCCATCTAAAATGTATAATTCTATATATATATATATGCTGTACAACTAAAATGATTGATAAGATATTTTATCTCTCATTCAAAAATGCAAATGTAAAAATAAAATATCAATGTAAAAGCTCAATTTTACAGGGATCATTTAGAAAGGAAAAGGGATGCTCACATTTGGATGTGCAGAGTTTCCCAAATATTTTATGAAAGGTTTGCTAAATGCAGAGCTTTTAGTAAAAGTATATATAAGGCTAGTAGAGGTGCACTTTCAAAATAAGACTGTGAGCCACTAGAAACAGAGAAAGTACCTGCATAAACCCTTGGATTCTATATACTACCACTTAAGGTGCTCATGCAAATTCAGATGTATTCTGGATTTGCATGCACAACTGAATTACTTAACAAGCCAATCAGTGTTGATAATTGCCACTTAAGCAATTATTGACACTAATTGGCAATCATTAGAATTTACACGCAGAACTGTCTTAGCATATTCTATAAAGTGATGTGCGTAAATTCTACGTTGCATAGTTGAAAAGGGGGTATGGCCATGGGCATGGAACGGGCAGGTGGTGGGCATTTCTAAAATCTGTGCATGTTGTTATAGAATACACCCGGTCTGCGGGTAAATTATGCATCAGCATTTACACCAAGTTTTACTTGATGTAACTGCCCATGATTAAATATAGTCGTGCGGATGGGCGCTCAAAGTATTTTATAAACTACTCATAAATTTAGGCTTATTCTATAAAATACACCTCAATTTAGGTGTGCTTTATAGACTATGCCTAGGTGTATTTCATTTTGGTGCTGATTTTTTATATGTGATATATAGAATCTAGCCCACAATGTGCACAGCGCTGTGTATGTCTAGTAGTTCTATAGAAATGAGAAGTAGTATTAGTAGAGGTTTGGAAAGTGTAAGGGCTGGTACTTAAACATGTAAGTGGGAATGTTGCAACCTCCACATCTAAGTGCCGGCATTTAGAACATAAGAACATAAGAATAGCCATACTGGGTCAGACCAATGGTCCATCCAGCCCAGTATCCTGTTTCCAAAAGTGGCCAATACATGTATAAATTCTGGATCTTGCAAAACTAGATGTCCAAGGGTAACCAATTACAAAGCACAACTAAAATGATAGTTTAGATTTTACAGGTGGATTTAAATACCACTAAGGGAAGCACAATTAATCCTTCAGTTACTTCTGCAACCCCCCAGTGCAAATAAGCAGTTAGCTGACATGAATGTCTTAGAGCAGATGTAAATGTCATTGTCTAAATTTTGTAAAGCATGCATGTACTGCCATTGCAAAATCCATAACATTAGCATTCACACTTCCACTGCACTTTCACCACACTTAGATAGAATTCAGTAATACTACAATAGATTGTCCTATTGTGGTATTATTTAGGGCCACAGCTTTATTAAACCATTATAATTCAATATAAATCTATAACATTAATTTCTCCAATATAACATTAGTACCCCCAATACAAAGTATATACCCATCATAAAGCTTGTTGGTGCCAAACTAGCCTTGTCCTCAACATAACAATATAAACCACCATTCCACACCCAATAGTGGTCCGCAGTAACACAGGACCTTTAATGACTCATGGCGGTATCGCACACAAACTCCAAAGTCATTGTTAAATCGCACTATACCCTACTTCACAGGTCAAGCATCCCAATTTTCTGCCACAAGCAGTGACAGCAGAACACTTGTCACCGCTCCCCCCCCCCCCAAAACCAGAAGCTGAAGACCACCTGCCACCTAAGGATACTTCCAATAAGTCTTCCACAGTACTCAAGAAAATGTCATATCCAATATTGGACAGATGAGCCCCCATCTGCCCTTTAAATTC